>NC_132867.1:14601250-14907333 GCF_048164855.1 Canis lupus baileyi
TTTGAGGTCTCCAGGATCATGCCCTGGGCCGAAGGCGGCGCTAAATGGCTGAGCCACCCAGGCTGCCCTGCCCATGCTTTTAATATAAGTAAAGAATAGTCAAAAACCAATATCACTGGAAATAAAGACTGTTCAAAATCTAGTAAGAAAATAATTAACATATTCAGTGGATCAGGTTAAATATGGTACCGGCACAAAGAAAGTTGAACTTTCTTTAGCAACTATAGTTGAATGAACACAAAATTCACCACAGAATATATAGATTGCTGTTCACCTAAACATTGCCGACTGTTGAATCTGGTAGGAAATTTTCACTTATTATTACAACCAAGGCATAAACAAATCCCAAATATAGGTAGGGTTAAAATAATAAATGCTAGATTTATTTGTTACAATATTTTCTTAAATTTGATATTTATCCCTTCAGTTGGAGGACATTCATCAGTTTAATTAATGATTTATACCTAGCTTTGATGTGAAACTAGTTATTACCCAAATAATCTCATTGCTTTCCTGCTAGAAAGTGTTATTAAATATCAGCATGAGTTTCTTGACCAACTCCAGGGGATTAAGCACAAACTATTTCTTGCCATTTCCCTGCTCCTTACCCATATGGAACATCCTTTACTCATTAGTGATAGCTTTTTAAGTATATGGAATGGATGACAATTTTCTGTAGAGATATAAGATAATTCTGATTCAGCCTTTCTAAAAAAAGAAATATTTTCTATCCATTATAATTGATAGTATTCTTTTTGAGAGAATGGGAAATAGAAAAATCATTTAATTTGAAAGTAGTAGTTGGAATTACCTAAACAAAAATACCATTGACTGAAGCAAATTGTTCCTAGTTGATTAATAAGAAATATTGATATGTTAATATATACTTAAAATTTCAGATAATCTATATGAATTTTGTGTGTGCATGTGTCTATGTTGCCTGTTGGTGAATATAGTCATCTTTAGTGTTAATTTTTGTTTTGAATGTGGGAGAGCAAGCTATTTAATCAAAAATATCACCAGTAAATTGGGTTTTGTCCTCAACTTTTTAGAATAACATCATACACAGAGGTAAACACACCATTATTTAAACACATTAGGCTAGAACTTTACTTCTACATTTAATTAAACTTTTTCTAACACTATTTTTTCTAACACTAATTAAATGGATAGTATTGCATTGTTAATAACATAATGATATATTCCAAGGTTTTCTCAAAAAGGCCAAATTATAAATGACTGACATGGTGTAAAATCAATTATGTTAATTTTCCTTAAATAAAATAATGAATTCTTCAAAGAAGCAGTATTTTAAGTATTTACCTTATTACCTTTCAATAGATGAAACTTTTAATAATATACTAAAACAGGAATTGTATATTGTATAGAGAGTTGCAGGTAAAAGTATAGAGGAATGGTTAATTTAGCCACTGATTAGGGAGTTTCCTTGATTCCAAATGCAAAGGCCTTTCCATCTGCTGATATATCACTATTACTGAAATAAAAACCAGTTAGAATTAGTTGTTCCACACTGAATATCAAATGAACATCCCATAATGAATATAATAATATAATATTGGAAGTAGCTATTCAGTACAATTTGCCTGGATTTAGCTACATGATTCCCATTACCATTAATAAAATATGAGGCTAAATCGCCTTGATGCATTTGACCCTAAGAACACCACGTTTCCTACTTTCACGAGGGGGAAAAACGAACACAATGTGCAACGTTTTCCTTAGAAGACAGAGAAAACAAATCCTCATCACTGTAATACTGTGTGATCTAGATTTTGCAGTTTCTTTTGTGGAGCAAAGAAATACACAGGTAGTTCATTTAGATCTTGATTGCCCTGAATAAAAAAAGTAGTTCAGGTAATAAAACAAATCACCTTCACCTATTTTCATTGCAGGCCAGGTTAAGTATGGTACTGGCACAAAAATAGACATATAGATCAATGGGACAGAATAGAAAACCCAGAAATGAACCACAACTATAAGATCAATTAATCCTTGACAAAGCAGGAAAGAATATCCAATGGGAAAAAGTCTCTTCAATAAATGATGCTGAAAAAACACTAAACAGCAACATGCAAAAGAATGAAACTAGACCACTTTCTTACAATATACACAAATATAAATTCAAAAAAATTACAAACCTAAAATGTGAGACCAGGAACTATAAAAATCTTAGAAGAGAATACAGTCAATAACTTCTTTGATATCAGCCATGGCAACTTTTTTCTAAATATGTCTCCTGAGAGGAGACATTGGCACTTCATCAAAATTAAAAGCTTCTGCATGGAGAAGGAAACAATCAACAGAACTAAACAGCTATCTATATAGAATAGGAAGTGATAATTGCAAAGGATATATCTGATAAAGCATTAGTATCATCCAAACTATACAAAGAGCTTAAAAATTCAACACCCCAAAAATGAATACTCCAATAAAAAATGGTCAGAGGACATGCCTACAGATGGCCAACAGGCATTGAAAAGATGCTCAACATTACTATCACCAGGGAAATGCAAATCATAACTACAATGAAATATCAGCTCACACCTGTGAGAATGGCTAAAATCAACAACACAAGAAACAACAGGCATTGCTAAGGATGTGAAGAAAGGGGAACCCTCTTACACTGTTGGGCTGTAAATTGGCGCAGCCACTCCAAAACACAGTATGGAGATTCCTCAAGAAGTTAAAAATAGAACTACCCTACGATTCAACAATTGCATTACTCAATATTTACATAAAGAATACAAAAATACTAATTCAAAGGGATATATGCACCCAATATTTATAACAGCATTATTTAGAATAGCCAAATTATGGAAATAACCCGTGTCCGTTATGGACTGATGAATGGATAAAGAAGATGTGGTGTGTGTGTGTGTGTGTGTGTGTGTGTATAATACACACACACACACACATATATACATGTATATATGTACAAAAAATGTAAAAATATATATGTGGTATATTACTCACAGTGGCATATTACTCAGCCTTTAAAAAGAATGAAACCTTGCCATTTGCAATAATATGAATGGAGCTAAAGACTATGTTGCTAAGAGAAATCAGTCAGTCAGAGAAAAACAAATACTGTATGATTTTACACATATGTGGCACTTAAGAAACAAAACAAATGAGCAAAGGGAAAGAGAGAGGGAAGCAAACCAAGAAACAGACTCTTAACTACAGAGAGTAAACTGATAGTTACCAGAGAGGAGGTGAGTGGGGGGATGGGTGAACTAGGTGATGGGGATTAAGGAGTGCACTTGTTGTGATAAGCACTGGGCAATGTATGGAATTGTTGGATCATAATATTGTTCATTTGGAACCCATATTACACTGTATGTTAACTAGCTGGAACTTAAAAGAAAACTTTTTAAAAAATCTAGACAAGAAACTAATTTAAATGTGCATAGATACATGCAACTGCCCATTAACATTGCATTATCATTTATGCTCATGCCAAAAGTGAGTCAAACTAGTTTTCCTGTGGTTCCTGCTCACATTTCAGGTTTTCTTGGCTCTCATTTTCTTCTAAAACATGGATCTGGTAGAAGTATTTGGCTGGGAGATGCTCAGAAAATACACAAACTGCAGTATAGCATTTGGTGACATTTCTTAGTACATATACTTACCGCTCCCATTAAACCTACTTTCAGCAAGGTCCAGAAAACAAAATACACGGGGTCAGGGAAAGAAAATAAGAAAAAAATGGCACACTAGCTTTCTTATTATATGTATGAGTTGTGAAACATGATTTTAATGTAGTTGCATAGGTATTTTGATCATTTGTAATTCTCATGAACAAAGATAATTGTATTGCACAGAGTTACAGTACCGACGAAAAATAATGAAATAATTGTAGCTCATGAATTTTTCTTTCATCAGAAAACTAGGCAACTATTAGGGCCTACAAACTAACTCAAATAAACAATTGACAAAACTGACTCGAAAAGTCCTTAAGTATATTTTTAACGAAATGGACTATACATAGTATATGTGATCACTTTTTTATTTGAGACTTTAAATGTTTTTACATCATTCGGTTTGATAGGTATGGTATGTGCTAGAAAAAAATCCTTGTGAAAAAATTGTTTTTTTGGAACTGTATGGGAATTACAGTAAAATCCCATCCTTATGATGTAGACAAGAATAAACTTGACTTGAGGTCCTTTTTTACCTAGCTATCTTTTTTAACTTAACAGTTTGGACTTGCAGAGATAGTCCATGTAAATTTGATTTAATCTTCTGCTTGGGAATTTTGTCTATGGCTTGTCTTTCCAGTGTGTTGACACGTATTGCATCCTGACCACTTATGACTTGCACATATTATTACTGTCTTTTCACTGTGATTTAAATAAACTTCTCTTTCATTTTAAAACCCCTTTAGTCAAACATTTTGTGTTATTTTTTTCTTAATATCTTAACTAAATTCCTTGTAAAGAGAAATTACATGGGACTGGAATCAGAGATATTCATTTTCCTTTCAATTCTGTAACTATAAAACCTGGTCAAATTTCACCTTTGTGTGTTCATTTCTTTTGTTGTGTTTTCCCTTTCTTATTCTTAATTCCCTCCAACACTGACAGAGTAGATTCAGAATAGCAAAATGATGTTCTGGACTGAACTCTATAGAAAGAGTCATTAAATCTCTGTTGCATGCCTGGCTTTTCAGCTAACAACATGGCCTGGGGCAATGCATGTAAATTCTTTTAAGTCAGAGTGGTCTTATATGCTCGATGAGTAGATTGAGTTAAATGATTTCTAAGGCACTTTACTGATGATGATATTTTATAACACGCAGTGGTGAACCTACATCTATTCCAAGTAGAAAGGCTTTTTTCCTCTAGTAATTTTCGGTTCTACTGTCTATAATGATTACATAAAAAGAACAACTCAGATGTAGATACCATTTAGTGTTTATGATGATAGTTTATTTTGATTACTGAATTGCAAGAGAGTAAGCTCAATTCTAATTAACAACTAATTTATTTTTAATTTTTATTTGTAAAACTGATTTTTATATTCCCATAAAATTAATGGGAACCTGGATATTTTGAGTAATTTATCTTTTAATGTTATTATAAAAATTTAAACACTGTAAAAATAAAATCAGAAATGAAATGAAAGAAGAGAGATTACAACTGATAACAGAAATACAAAGGACCATAAGAGACTATAAACAATGATATGTCAACCAACTGAATAGCTTGGAAAAAAATAGATAAATTCCTAGAAACCTATCAATACTGAATCATGAAAAAATATGAAGTTTAGGTCCGATGGCTTCACTGATAACTTGCATCAAACATTTACAGACAAATGAATGTCAATCCTCAAACTCCTCAAAAAAAATTGAAGAAGATTAAAATCCAAACTCATATTTATGGGGCCAGCATTACTCTGAATCCAAAGCTAGATGAGAACACTACAAGAAAAAAGAATTACAGGCCAATATTCCTGATAAGCGGAGATGCAAAACTCAACAAATTACCAGGATACTAAATTTAATAATCTGTTAAAAGGATCATATACCATGAACAAGTTGGATTTATCCCTGAGATACAAGACTGGTTATAGTAGGCAAACCAATAAATGTGAAACAGCAAATTAACTGATTGAAGAATAAAAATCACATGATTAGCTCAACAAATAGAAAGTATTTGACAAAATTCAACATCTTTTCATGATAAAAACTCTCAATAATTAAGTTTAGAAGGAATATACCTCAACATAATAAAGCCACATATGAAAAGCCCACAAATAACATCACACTCAATGGCAAAAAACTAAAAGAAAAAGACAAGGATGCTATTGCCACTATTTCTATCTAACAGAGTATTTAAAGTCATACCAAGAGCAATAAATCAAGAAAAGGAAATAAGAGACATCTAAATTGGAAAGGAATAATAAAATTGTCTTTCCTTCCAGATATGATATTTTATTTAGAAAACCCTAAAGACTCCACCAAAAACTGATAGAACAAATAAATGAATTCAGTGAAGTTGCAGAATACGAAATCAACAAATCACATCAGTTAAATTTCTGCCTACTAAAAATCAACTCTTTGGAAGAGAAATTAAGAAATCAATCCCATTTATAAGAGCATCAAAAAATGCTTAGGAATAGATTTAACCAAGGAGGTAATGAGACATTGATTAAAGAAGATGTAAGTTGATAGAAAGATAACATCTCCTCTGGGTCAAAATAATTAATATTGTTAAAATGACCATACTACCTAAAGTGATCTACAAATTCAATGCAATTACTATCAAAATTCCAATGGGATTTTTCACATAACTAAAAAAAATAATTTTAAAATTTGTATGGAATCACAAAAAATTCCAAATAGCCAAAGTAATCTTGAGAACGAAGAACAAAGTGGAGGGCATCATACTTCCAGATTTCAAGCCATGTTACAAAGCCACAGAAATTAAAATACATGGTATTGGTATAAAAACAGGCACATAGGCCAATGGAAAAGAACAGAGAGCCTAGAGATAAGTCTAGGCATATATGGTCAACTAATCTTTAACAAAAGTGCCAAGAACACACAAAGGGTGTGTGTGTCTTCAATAGAATAGTTTATTGCATAAGTGATGCTGAGAAAACCTGATATCTACATGCAAAATAATGAAACCAGACTCATACCTTACACCACTCACAAAAATTAACTCAAAATATATTAAATACTTAAATGTGAAGTTTGAAATCATAAAACTCCTAGACAAAAACATAGAGAAAATACTTTCTGTTGTTCCAGTGATTTTTGGACATTACACCAAAAATTCAAATAAGAAAAGCAAAAAATACACGAGTGGGACTACACAAAAAACAAAAATAAAAACAAAAAAAAAAACCCACTTCTGTATAGCAAAGGAAACCATCAAGAAAATAAACAGGCAACCCACAGAGTGAAAGAAAATATTTGTAAGCCATATATCTGAAAAGGGCTTAATTAGTAAAATATATTTTAAAAAACTCAAAACTCAATAGCAAAAAGTCAAATAATCTTATTTTAAAATGGGCAAAGGACTGAAAACATTTTCCAAAGAAGATATACAAATGGCTAACAGATACATGAAAACATTGTTAACATCAGGAATTATCAGAGAAATGTAAGTCAGAACCACAATGAGATATAATTTCACACCTAGGATGGATGGTCATTATTAAAGAGGCAAGGGATAACATGTTGGTAGGCTGTGGAGAAAAGTGTCCCTTGTACTTTAATGGAGGGAATGTGACTTGGTACAGTCACTGTGGAAAACAGTATGAGGTTCCTCAAAAAAAATTTAAAATATAGAACTACTCATATGATCCAGCAATCCCACATCTGGGTATATATCCGAAGCATTCAAAATCAGTATCTCAAAAAGTTATGTGCACTCCCATGTTCATTACAGCATTATTTGCAATAGCCAAGTTGTAGAAACAACTTATGCGTCCACAGATGAATGGATAAAGGAAATGTGATAGTATATATATACAAAATAGAGCATTATTCAGGCTTAATGAAGAAAAAGTCTGACATTGTCATAACATGGATGACACTGAAAGGCATTATGATAAGTGAAATAAGCCAAAGACAAGAACTGTATGGCATCGTTTATACGTGAAAACTAAAAAAGAAGAGACAGAAAATGACAAACTCATTGACACAGAGGGTAGAATGGCAGTTGTCAGAGGCTAAAATGGGTAGAGAAAATGGAGAGATGTTGATAAAAGGGTATAAACTTTTTTATAAGATGCATATGTTCTCAGAATCTAATGTACAGCATAGTGACTATAGTTAATAATGCTGTATCGTATACGTGAAATTTTCTAAAAGGGTAGATATTAAATGTTCTCACCATACACACATACATAAAAGTTTACTACCTGAGCTGATGGATGTATTAATTAACTTGTTAATTGACTTAATCATTTTACTATATACATGTATATAAAATCATCATATTTTACACTTTAAATATATAAAATTTGTCAGCTATACAATAAGGCTGGAAAAAAACACAATATATAATGCAAGGTTTTATATTATTGCTCAGAATATTCTATAGCAATTGACAATCGGAACTTTACATCATCACAACCACGTGATTCCCACCAAAGGAAACAAGAAGCAAGAGAGAAGATTGAGAGAGTAGATGAGCCAGTTAATGGTGAGATATTAGCAGTATCTTCAGATGCCTTAGTCTAGAGTGCCTGTCAAATCACTTTGTTTAAAGCTATGTAAGACCTCGTGGTACTTTGTACCTTGTGGTACAATAAATCAGTGTGTTAAAATGCTTGCCTGGAGGGGCAATCAACATCCTAATGTTGATTCGGGAAATACTGGTAAAAGTGATTGCTGAAAAGTTGTCATCTTGAAAGAATTGAATAATTTGTTATTTTAAATACTTAAACTTAAAAAAAGACAAACTTTTTCAAGTAAATTTTAACTAAAATTAAATATAATGAATATAATGCTCAAAATGTAAATGACAGCCTGCGTATTTTTTAACATCTTCTAATGCAAACATTCTTTTCCCACAAAAACACAAGCAAAGTAGATCAGTGTGAGATAAAAGCACAGAACCATATAATTGTTCCAGAGCTATTTAATACTAAAAATTTACATTTCCATTATAATGGACAATGGGGCTGAAATGATTGTGGAAATATAACTAAGGTAAGGTAACATGCCTAAAGAATCTGTTAATTAAATTACATATTCTCCTGTTACACAGAGTCAGGGCTGAGATTTTTTTAATATAAAAATTTTTATTATTATTACATTTTGTAACCACAATACATGTCCCCATTTGGTCTCCTGGAGAGCAAATGGTTTCAGAGTAGAAAAAATTAACATATTGCTTTAGTATGATAGAAAAATAGGCCATTTATCATCTTGTTTTAAGGGAAAGTTCACGGATCAGCTGCTGTGTACTGTTTGTGTGTGAGTTTCCTACACTTTGCATTGCTAAATAATTGAGAACATTAGCTCCCAAACCATGAAAAATTCATTTTGACATGATGTATTATTAATCAATTTAATTTAAAGTGATCTGGAAAGTTCCAATTTCAGTTGTGATGCTTGAAGATAAATTCAGGCAGTGGTTGGTACTTATTAAAACTGTGTAACTCTTTATTGCCTGATTTTTATTTTTTTTCCAAAACTGGGTCAAACTGTAATGAAAATGGCATAAAAACAACAGGCTCACCATTTTAGTCTACAAATTCATTCATATGTGTAATAATGAAAAACTGTAACAAATTTAGTCAACTCTTCATCAGTTAGCAATATTGTGCTGCCACTTTTAAATTCTACACTGATGTATACATGACTAAATCATTTGAAGCCAATAATTTGAAGGCTATGTGCAACTCTTTCCTCTTTCCTCAGTGCTTACAATTTTGGCTCATGTTTTGCCTTCCAGTTTGATAGAGATTAGAAAGTAATGTTTAAAAATGTCTAGTACTTTTGAGATAAAAGTAGATCGATGATTAGTTTATGTAGTTCCTATATCACCAAGCAATACCCATTGAGATTAAAAGTAGGGTCCCTTGACACATAAACATTCAATGCCACATGACCTTTTTAGAAGCCTTTCAGACATTTCTGAGAGTTGCACATGTCTCCCACATCTCTTCATCTTCTTCCACCCTCAAGACTTTGGATACTTGAAACAAACAAACAAACAAACAAACAAACAAATTGGGATGCCTGAGTGGCTCAGGGGTTAAGCTTCTGCCTTCAGCTCAGGGCGTGATCCTGGAGTCCCAGGATCCGGTCTCACATTGGGCTCCCTGCATGGATCCTGCTTCTCTCTCTGCCTATGTCTCTGCCTCTCTATCTCTCTGTGTCTCTCATAAATAAATAAAATCTTTAAAAGAAAAAGACTTTGGATACTTGCAAAAGTCCCATTTTTCATTCAAGGCCCCTGTTGCTTCAGAACCACCAATAGGGGGAGACCTTCAAGTGCCAAAGTTGCATTCCTGCCCTAAATGGGCTCCTATGACCATGATTCATTCTACATTTGAGGAAAGAAGGTGGGAAAGTGGTCATTTCCTATGCTTCTGTTACTGTATATATTACATTTATTTTCTGCTTATATATGTGCCTTTCTAGCTAGGTGGTTTGCTTCTGGAGAGAAAGAACATGTCTTACTCACCTTAGTACACTACTTAGCCATGATAGAAGCCTTGGTATATGTTTGTTGAATTAAACTGAACTTCAAAATCCCATCTGGGTATTTTGATTTTTATAATTCAGCATATTTGCTATTTAGAATTTTGGCTTCTCTTGGATTTAAAGCCTGCCAAATTTTTTTCATGGCCAGTGGATTTTATCATCTAAAAGAATGAAATGACTTAACACAATGGAATGCCATGCAACCAAGTACTGTTCATTCATGATAATCTCGTTATCATTTGTTAAAACACTCAATTCCCTGAACTGGAAGGATAATCTGCAATTTGTCTTCTTTTAAATAGAAGATTTACCTTACTCAGAGCTGTTGATTCATGAGCATGAATTTTCCTCCCAATAAAGCTAAAATCTTATACCTCTCATCAATACAATTTTTAATGATTGCTCTGAAATATCACATTTCATACATCTCATCCAATAACAAATATTACAAATGGTTACAGAGTGAAAATGGCTATAAGCTTGTGACAGTAATATGTTCATATCATTAAAGACATGTATATTTTCACATACGTCAGAGTTAATTACCATTCTTTTAGGGAATAAATCTGGATTGCCACTAAAAAAAACAAATTCAGATCAATCTCAAAGAGAAATAAAGCAGCTTGAATTTACAGTACTTATATTTTTTAGGGAAGAAAAAAGAAGAAATCTTTCCATGATTTCTGGTTTTATTGTGCGTAAGTATGTCTGTTTTGATGATGTAATAATGACTTAACTCAGGGAAATCTCAGTAATAAGTAGGTAAAGTGGTTTCAAAAATATGAAAGGAGTATATGAGGTGGCAAGAGATAGTATAAGCATATATTTCAAAAATGAAAGAGAAAACAGAACTGGGATATGAAATAATGTAGCTGTAAATACAGGAGCTATGTTTAAATTCAATATTAAATGGAAGACAAATCAATAAAGAGGGTTTCAGGGGAAGTCAATCTTAGAAGTGGAATGAGGAAATTTGTTTTGACCTAGTTTAGCCAATGAGATAATAGATACTTTATTTTAAATTAAGATTAAACCAAAACATGAAGCAGAAGAAAATGACAAAACTTTTGGATAGCTACTAAGATGTTGATAGAGTTAGTATGAGACTTATCAGTGTAGTAAATGTTAAGATTTCTATGATTTAAAACAAACAAAAAAAGTTAGTTTAATATGTACAGCTAAGATGTTCTAATTGAGATCAGCATGTAAATTCAACTGCATTAAATTCCGTTTGGTTTTCCATCATATACTTTGATCTCCACTTAAAAATAGATCCCTTTATTGGAGCCATTTATTCACTCTGTACAATATTCCCATTGTTCAACAATGTAGGCCATGAATTAACTTTATTCAACATAAGTATATTCCCAAATAAGAAATCATAAAAACAAATGTCTTAGTAGAAAAGAAAAAAGAAAAATCATGGATGATTACAATTCAGTGTCATGTCTAAGACTCATAAGTAAAAAATAGATATGATGTAAGTTGACACTTGGTAAAATCAATAAAACTAGGAAATTAGAATTAATACTTTTTATTATTTTATTCCTTATTTTTTATTATATACTGAACTAATTAATGGGAAAATTAAAAACTCAGTTCTTATAAGCATAAAAGAAGCACTCTAGCTTTGCTATTGCAGTTTTGGTGGCTTAAAATAAATTTTGTGATGAATAAAGCCTCACCGATAGTCAAAACTATTTTCTTTTCTTTTGTATGATTGGACACTCAAACTTATATTAGGCTAGAAATTAATTAGGAATACTTGGATGGAAACATAGAGTCAGAAAAATGGAAAAATATTAATATACTATCAGTGGCCTCAGATTAGGTGTTGATTTAGGACCTAACTTTATAATGTAGGTCAAATAGATGAAACTGCCATCTATACATAAATACAGATGTTTTTTTCTGCCAATGAGAAATAAAGTTCAATATTCTAAATATTTAAGCTCATCCATTTTGTTGATAAAGTCATAAAAGTTTTAACAGCCATAATCTTCATTATTAAATAATTTAATCATAATCCACATTGTTTAGTCTTGATTCTTTAAGAAAGACCTCACATATACTGTGTGCCCTACTGTGTGATGATATTTCATGTATAGCACAGATTAGAGCAAAGATCTGATAAATGGTGGAGTACATCATCTAAATAATCACAAAGAATGAAAATGGTATACATAAGATTTCAAACTCTAAGGACTTCATTAACTTTTAGACAGAAGAAGAAAGTAGAGATTGCCAGAGCCTTTTATTTTCGACAAGAGATTTCTAGTAGAAAGAGTGCAGCCCAAGAAACAATACCCTGAGATTATGATTTTGTCTAAATAGTGACAAAACATGTACGTGAAAACAAAACTTTTGTTTTTTTGTCCAGTGTTTTTCACTTTGAATAAGCAAAGCAGTTTAAAAATGTATTAATGTGAACACATGTTTGGGGGAGTAGCACTCTTTCTAAAAATAGATCAGCGAAAGATGAATGGATAAAGAAGATGTGGTTTATGTATACAATGGAATATTACTCAGCCATTAAAAACGACAAATACCCACCATTTGCTTCAACGTGGATGGAACTGGAGGGTATTATGCTGAGTGAAGTAAGTCAATCGGAGAAGGACAAACATTATATGTTCTCATTCATTTGGGGAATATAAATAATAGTGAAAGGGAATATAAGGGAAGGGAGAAGAAATGTGTGGGAAATATCAGAAAGGGAGACAGAACGTAAAGACTCCAAACTCTGGGAAACAAACTAGGGGTGGTAGAAGGGGAGGAGGGCGGGGGGTGGGAGTGAATGGGTGACAGGCACTGGGGGTTATTCTGTATGTTAGTAAATTGAACACCAATAAAAAATAAATTAAAAAAAAATAAAAAAAATAAAAAAATAAAAATAGATCAGTACTCTATCATATGTCCTCATTGAAATCCACAGATTTAAAAAAATAATAATAATAATAACCATTTATTTTCAGTGTATTCTTACCCCAAATTGTGCTAAATTTGTTGTTGTTGCTTTTCATTTTGTTTTCTGTTTTTAATATAGTTTTATTGCTATCCCCCTTTTACTAATGAGAACATGACGTTAAAGGGTTTTGTAATGGGTTCAGAATAATAGCTTATTGAGGAATGGAATTTAGTTTGAAATTCAAGATTGTAGGTTCCAGATACCATACTCTAAACTACTGTCTCTGTTTCTCCTCAATAAACACACTACTATAGTATGGTTTTTATACTACTTTTATACGAGCCCCATATCAGGCGAGAACTTACAATGTTAGAGAGTTTTGTTTTAATAAATGGATAGAGTACCATCTGACAAGTCTCTCTTCTACCATTAAACATAATAAATGATAGTTACCTGATACGGAAAAGGTTAGTTATGAGGAAACTATTAAGAAATTATCACTATAGGTTTCTCTCACCATAGAGAAATTTTCCAGCCATTTCAAAACTAAAGATATTCTGCTAGATGTGGAAGCTAAGGGAAAATCATGCTTCAGAAAATACCAATGCAAGCACTTGACATAATATTTCAGGTGGATCTAGTCATTATTCATCTTGATGCCTATATTTTCCATATTCTACGTGGATATAAAGTTTTATAACTCTAGAAGCTCTCACTTTTTTCAGTGTATGCTTAGTTTTATGTACAGTAAAAGGTTCTGAAATTTTCAAGAATAAAAAAATTAAACAAAATTTTAAAAATTTACATACATTACACTTAGTTTCCTAAAATCATTTGACAATAGAATTCTTTTCTCATTCAACACATGAGTGTCTTAGTGTTCAATCCAAAATTTGCCACACTCTGGTACATTGGAATTCATAATGAATCCCTGCAACTTGCCACATGTTATTCAAAATTGATAAATTGCATGGATATCTAGTGACTTGGGAGGAAAAAAAACTTAACAAATTAGCATAACTTTACTTAAAATCATCAATATTGATATATTTTCAAATAATTACAAAGCTGAAAATACTCTGTAACCAACAAATTTACATAAATATGAAAAAAGAATCAACTATTAATATCCTTTAACTTATTGATTTCATTTTTCCTAAATTTCTTAACTATCCCTTAACTATCCCTGCTGTTTTATGAGTGATTTTCCTCCATTTATCAATGATATACTGACACCTGAAATATACTTGCAAAATATATTTGCACATTGCTGTATGCAGGAATATGTTTTACAGTTACATTCTGATTTTTTTCTTCCTGAAATGCATAGCTTTGCTTAAATATCTTTTCTTTTGAAGAGTTTTTTTGAAATTTTTATATATTTATTTGAGAGACAGAGAAATAGCAAGAGAAAGAGAGACAGAAAGATAGGCAGTTAGCATGGCGGGGAGAGGGAGAAGCAGGCTCCCTTCTGAGCAGGGAGCCTGACATGGTGCCCGATCTCAGGATCCTGGGATCAAGGCTTAAGCTGAAGGCAGAATGACGTTTAACTGATTAAGCAACCCAAGCACCCGCTCAAATATCTTTTGTTTGAAACTTTGGTAAAGGACACATCTTTTGCAAAGTAAATATTAAGCTAGATTAAAGTGATTAAGAAACTATTTACTACCCTTGAATAAAAACTACAGTACGTTTCATATGTTTGAAATGAGTTGAATCTTTTGGAAGTTATCTGTATTTGGAACAAAAACAGACAACTGGTGAGTACAGATAAAATAGAATTCTGTCCATTAATTAAATGGCAAAGACACAAAACTGCCTCTGCATTGTTATCCATGCCAGCTGAGCCCACATTTCTCCATTCCTTCCAACTATTACTAGTAAGAAACTTACTAAGGAAGGTTAAGATCTATGTCTGAATTAAGCAAAATATTGCTTACATTGAATCTATGTTCTTAATCAAATATTGCCTAAGACAGAGTTTCAATGGTATGCTTATAGTATCCCTTTTGTTATACCTTTACTGTAGGAATGAATATTCATCCCATTCTAGGTCATGGTTTCTTTTTAAAAAATCTCTCTGCTGACTATAAATGTAACACATATATGTCCCTTTTTGAACACTTGGAAAATGCAATGCACCTGTATATGTGTACATGTAATGAATAAGAAAATAATAATAAGATAGAACCTCTTATCAAAGAGGGACAAAGAGGGATCCCTGGGTGGCGCAGCGGTTTGGCGCCTGCCTTTGGCCCAGGGCGCGATCCTGGAGACCCGGGATCGAATCCCACGTCAGGCTCCCGGTGCATGGAGCCTGCTTCTCCCTCTGCCTATGTCTCTGCCTCTCTCTCTCTCTCTCTATGTGACTATCATAAATAAATAAAATTAAAAAAAAAAACAAAGAGGGACAAAGATTATAACTAATTTTTCATATTTAGTACATGAATTTCTCATCTCTTCTCCCAATGATGTCCACAATCATCTAATGTTCCTCATTCTTACACTTCAACACTTTTGCTATTGCCTTCTGTGTCTCTCATTAGAAGGGCTTGCAATAATGGTAATATAAGTCCTTTATCTATTTTTATATGTGCATTTTCTTCTACTTACCATTCCTGGTATTCAGTTTAATTCAACTGTGAAAATGAGTAAATGAAACCTGTTTTATTTTTTAATTTTTAAAGATATGTTTATTCATTTTAGAGAGAGACAGAGAGTGGAGGAGAGAGTGGAGTGGAGGAGGGAGTTGTAGAGGGAGGAGATAGAGTCCCCAATGAACTTTGTTCAAAACAACCCTCTGCAATTTTCTTCTAAAACCTAATAAAAACTGACCTTCACTTTGTCTCTTTGGACTTACCTATGGCTCTCAATAGTTTGCTTGTCCCAAGTTCCAATTCATTTGCTATTCCCCAATAAATTCATTTTTTTAATTAAATGGTTTTCTGTTTAAAGTTAACACACTATTTTGACTCTTACCATGCATCAGACACTTGTCTGGGCATCGAGGATCCACAGTAATATCATACCAGGGACCAGGGATGGTCCCCATCCCCATTCTCACTGAGAAAAACAAAAGAAAGATCTAAACGATATGTAAATTAACAGAAAAGATTTGGATACTAATGATCCTATGCAGAGAAGCAAGGCAAGGTCTTGTCAGAGAGTGATTGGAAAAATACTTCAGATTAAATGATGAAGAAAGTTCTCTCTAATGAAATAAAAACTGAGAACTGAATGTCAAGAATGAGTCAATCATGTTAATAAAGATCAAGAAGGAAAATGGTCTAGGAAAAAGTAACAGCTAGTGCAAAATCCTTACTGCAAACAATATAATGTAGCTGAGGAACAAAAACACAGTATGGTGGGACATGATGAGAAAGAGAAAAAAAATGGTTCGAAATAAATGAGAAGAACTGGGAATAGATTGGCAATATCATGTAGGCTTTTGTAGGCCAGGGTCAATTGTTGAATTTATTATAAATGCATTGAAAAGCCACTGGGACATTTTAAGCAGGTAAGATACATGATTAATTTTTTTTAAGGAAAGCATTCTTGACTATAAATATTTAACTTAACTACAGAACGGAATCTTTGCAAAAATGTCCAAATTGGACTGAGCCCATACAAAAAAATAAATTATTAATATCTATCTTTTCACACAAATCACTTTTAGATATAATTGAATTTATGCAATCAATTATTATTATTACTAGTAGTAGTACTGAGAAACTGGCTTTGTCTAGGAATCAGAATACGGGTTTTGGGATTTTCCAATAATGGTGTGACTTTGAGTGAATTACTTTCCTGGAACACTTCATGCCCTAATTGGAAAAGGTAGATGTCACACAGGCTCACCTTTAAAAATTCTACAAAAACATTCCTTTCCTCTTTTCTACCCCTCTTCAAGTCACTTTATTATGAATCATTTTCTTTTTTTTTTAATTTTTATTTATTTATGATAGTCACAGAGAGAGAGAGAGGCAGAGACACAGGCAGAGGGAGAAGCAGGCTCCATGCATCAGGAGCCCGATGTGGGATTCGATCCCGGGTCTCCAGGATCGGGCCCTGGGCCAAAGGCAGGCACCAAACCGCTACGCCACCCAGGGATCCCATGAATCATTTTCTTAAGGAAAAAAATATATATAAAACAATGAAAACCAGGGCTGTTCACACTTGTTACTTCCCTATTCTCATCTGCTAGAATTGACCAGCACAGATGGAGTCTAGAAAAAAATATCTAATCCAAACATTAGTTATCATCAAAGACAGAGTTTCTATAGCATCAAAATTTAACTGGGTGACGGGCACTGAGGGGGCACTTGATGGGATGAGCACTGGGTGTTATTCTATATGTTTGCAAATCGAACTCCAATAAAAAGAAAAATTCAAAACATACTTGATTATAGATGTCTAGCATAATTTACTTGCTTATTTAAAAAAGTTGATTCTATCAATTCACTAAATCTTTACTTTTTTATATATAATCTAAATTGAAAAAAAACAAGGAAAATTAAGGATGGGATATATCTATAGATATTCAGTATAAACATTCTGATTTTATTTTTTTTCTTTTTTTTCTTTATTTATGATAGTCACACAGAGAGAGAGAGAGAGACAGAGAGGCAGAGACACAGGCAGAGGGAGAAGCAGGCTCCATGCACCGGGAGCCTGACGTGGGATTCGATCCTGGGTCTCCAGGATCGCGCCCTGGGCCAAAGGCAGGCGCCAAACCGCTGCGCCACCCAGGGATCCCGCATTCTGATTTTAAATACAAAGGGAAATATGAATAAATCAATAATGAAATTATGAAAATGTATAATAAAGAAGTATAACTCTTTACCATTAGCATAAATAATTTTTTCAGTGTCAGAGATGTTTATTATCAGATATTGGGATCAACTCAGTCATATCCATTTTTAAAAGGCATATAATATGTGAAAAACACAAATAACAAAAGGGATAAGACAAGATACAATAATTACACAAAGAATGCCAAGAATCTGCAATGTATTACAAAAATACACCAGCAAATCATGTTCAAACGGTGTGATTAGTTTCCAGGTATAATTTGCCCATATGTACCACCTGGCAAAGCAATAGAAAGTAATTTCCCCAACCCTCGAATCTCCTTTCCCATAGGCTACCCTTCTGAGTTCTTTCCTCTTCAAGGTTGATTTTGACATAAAAATTGTGTGGGGAGAAGAAAAGCAAATAGAAAACGATGAACATAAGGATTAGAGCCAAGACATTCGTGTTTTTCAAACCTTCACAATCGCACTTCTTAATGATCATTTTGGATACCCAGTTGCAACAACGACATGGCTGCAGATGAGCAAAGAAGCAAAATAAGTTGGAAGACTTTGCTAAATAAAAGAAAGAACAATGGACTGATGACTAGCTCTTCCAAATTTAGTTGACATTTTAAATTTGTGTATAATCCTTAGATATCAGAACTTTAGAAAATTCACATGCAAAACAAAGGGGTTTCACTACATTGTATTTTAGCTCTTTGTACATTCCAAAACTGTATGAATCTAGGATGAATCATGCACTAAGTCATACGATAAACATTTATTGGTCCCCATCTTTCCCTCTGACTTCATCTCTAACCACATACTCTCTACCCTTCAGCCACATTGACCTTGTTCTCCTGGAACAAACTTGTTCTCATATGAGTCTTAAGCGTTAAGTACATTCTTCCCCTCACCTCATCTCTTCAATTCATTCTACCATTAAGTTCTGCCATAGTCACTCTCTCAAACTTATCATGCCTGCATTCTATACCAATTTCAAAACAACTTCCATAATTCCTGATTTTTGTGTGCCATGAATTATAAAGAGGAAGCATGCCTAAGGCTCTAGCTTTATGTTGCTCCTTGCAACTATAAATAGTTTTCCCCCATTAGCCTAACTGACTCAACATAAGCATCTTAGTTTGTAAAGTCTTTTGACATATGGTTCACCTAGGCTTTCAAATTTCCTAACTAGCAATTATTTCAGCTTAGGTCAATGCCATTACTGTTTTAAGAGCATAAGATGATACTTTCTACTTCCTGTGGATTATCTTATGATTTCCTTATGGCTTGTGTAATGCTTCCACATTACTTTCAATTTTCCAAACTCTGCAATATTTTCTAGGGCTTAGTTCAAGATTTCCTTTCCTATATCTAACATAATCCACTAAATTCTCAGTGATCTCTTCCTTCTCTAAACTCTAGTCACACAAAAACTAAATAATATATACTAAATATAAAATTTATCCCATGCTGTAATTTCTGGTGTAACCAGTTGTTATACAATGATATGATTTCCCCAATCAGTTGAGATGGTCTTAGTGGAAAGTACTTCATTCTATGCCTCTTGTGTAGCACAGATTAGACATTCAATAAGTAGCTGTATAAACAAGAGATTTAGACTATTAGGTTTAAATTTTATTTGCCTGAAGCAAACAGAGGTAAAATACTCTTTAGGATTATAATCTATATATCGGTAAAGTCAGAATTTAAACCTAGAACTCTTAACTCATAGTCAGGGATCTTGTCATCTCAAATTTTCTAATGTATTTAGATCAACTCATAAATAATTTGTCTGGAGTAACATTTGTTTAATAAGAGTAACCCCATGACAAAACATGAGAGAGACCTAACTCTGGGAAATGAATAAAGGGTAGTGGAAGGGGAGGTGGGCGGGGGGTTGAGGTGACTGGGTGATGGGCACTGAGGGGGGCACTTGGTGGGATGAGCACTGGGTGTTATGCTATATGTTGGCAAATTTAACTCCATTAAAAAAATTTAAAAAAAAAGAGTAACCCTAAAGTTCTAAAGAAATGCTTAATAATATGACATAGCACATACATTCCACAGAGCAAAATATTGACATTATTTAATATGCAAACTAAGTGTTTTGGATTAAAGAAAGTCACAGCTCTCAAATATTAGTATGCAAGTAGTCAGTCACCTGATACCTGGAATTTCCTCCCCAGTACAACTATTATGCAACAAAGACTCTGACCTGGAAGATATGTATTGTTTAACAGATTCTGAAGGTGATTCTGATAATCATGGTCTTCAAATCATGTCTTGAATTGAAGTAGTAGCTTGCATCTAAATCTCTATGGAAATGGAGTTGAGGGAAATATGGAGGACCCTCAACACGACATTTGGGTATAGCTTTGGAGAAGTTGATGTGAGTCAGTGTCATAGTCCTGAAGTTCTCCCTAAAACAAGCAATTGCTTTAAGAAATTTGTCTCTTGTTGCTAATACAGAAGAAAAGAAATTGCTTCTCCTTTTCAGCAATTTTTAAAAATAGATTATTTAATAATAATGTAGAGAATTTTTTTAAATTTCAAGTACTATAAATATCTAGCATACCGATTTTGCTGAATTAAAAATTAAAAAGAGACTCCCTATTCTCATCTAATATCTTCATGTACAGAAAAGAATATAAAGAAATCTTTTCATTAGCAACACAGTAAGTGGCAAAAAGCACTGTCTGAAAACACTGATCTCCTCTTGGGATAGTCCTTTTATCTGATGCAACCTACCAACTCTAAACACTTCTAGGTAACAAACTCTCATTGGCTTAATAGCCCACCAAAGGTATCCACAGTCAAGTACCCACAACCTATAAACATGTTATTGTATATGGTGACAGAGACTTTGCAGATGTTATTAATGTTAAGGATCTTGAAATGAGAAGATTACCCTAGGTTATCAGACTAATAAAGCTAGCCTGATAAAAGTGAAAGAGATGGGAAGAAAAATGGGTCAGAGAAATGTAAATTGAGAAGGACTTGATATCTAGTTTTGAAGATGAAGGAAGAGGAACAAGAATATAAGACCTCTAGAAGCAGTTCATGGCTATTAGTTTATAGGAAATGGAGATAGAAATGGTTAATTTTATGTGTCAATGTGGATGAGCTAAGGAATGCTTAGATCACTGGTAAAACTTTTTTCCTTGGGTTGTGTCTATGAGACTTTCTAGAAAAGATTAGCATGTGAATCAGTAAACTGACTAAAGAAGATAGCCTTCACCAATGTGGGCTGGTACATCCATTTCCTTGAGTGTCTGAATAGAACAAAAAGCCAGAGGAAGGGCAGACCCTCTCTACTGGAGCTGGGACACCTAGCTTCTGCCCCCAGGTATCTGGTACAAGACATGAGAGCTCCTTGTTCTTGGGCCCTCTGATTCTCAGCAAGACACCATTGGATCCCTTGGTTCTCAATATTTCAGGTTTGGACTGGAACTACACTACCAGCTTTCTTGGGCTTCCACCTTTCAAGCAATACGCCATGAGATTTTTCATCCTCCGCAGTCACAATTATATATCAAGATATCTGTTTGTCTGGAGAGAGTTGACTAATATAGAGACTCTGGTCCTACAACCTCAAGGAATTGAATTCTGCCAAAAATCCAAATGAGCGGGATATAGATTCTTCCCCAGAGCCTCCAAAAAGAAATGTAGCCTGCTGACAACTTGATTTTGATTGAGTGAGACATGTACCAAATATAACTTACAAAACTATAAGAAAATAAATTTGTGTTGTGTAAGTCTCTAAGTGTATG
Organism: Canis lupus baileyi; assembly: GCF_048164855.1. Classification (NCBI taxonomy): domain Eukaryota; kingdom Metazoa; phylum Chordata; class Mammalia; order Carnivora; family Canidae; genus Canis; species Canis lupus. The sequence goes on from NC_132867.1 coordinate 14,622,923, forward strand.
GCAATTTGTTACATCAATGATAGAAAATTAGTACTGACCTAATGTAAGTAAAAGAGAGTATGTGATTTTTAGCAGGAAGGAAAGAGAGCTATCATGCCTGAATGCACAATTCCAGAAATGGCTTCAATCATCATCTCCTACTCAATTTTCAAGTTAAGATTGAGATCAACATATGGAAGCCCAGCATTTACCACTGGGGACGTGAGATTGATAACTATGATTCAACACCTTACACTGAAAAAGTAATTAAATTCCAGACCAAGTGAGGCTTTAAATAAATATGCACTTGACAATTCTAGGCAAACATAGATTAGTAAGAAAAATCACAATTAAAAATAAAGTAGTTCTCAGCACTTAAAAAAAAAGTTCTATGTCAGAGACTAGGTCTATTTAGTTCACTATTCTCTTTCAGGGAAACCAGGTATTTTGCTGTTGTTCAAGCATGGATATCTTGTTATTGTTAACCTCAAAAAATCAGAATTCCCCTCCACATAGTGATTAAATTAAGGGACCGCCTTCTAGAAATTCATATGAATATTTCTGAAAATTTTTCCTTCTATTCCAGGGTATAATGATTTCACTTTTTAAAAATTACAGTTGTGTGAACTAGTTCATTTAAAAGATTCTACTAGCTTATTCTTGTACATTGCTGTAAAAAATGGCAAATTTTTTTTCATTCTCTCTAGATTTTTTAACGATTTTGAACAGTTTTATAGTATTTTTTATTCTTACAATTCTAGGATAAAGATTTGATTTTATTTCCTCACCTGTAAAATATGGATATTAATATTCATATCACATATGTATTGTGAGGATTAAATATGGTAATGTATGGAGTTGTGTAGAATAGTACTTGATACTTTTAATATTACCATAAATTTCAACTCATTGTTATTGATAACTGCTTTTTCTTACTTAATCTTTTGATAGATACTTTCATTGTCATTTTAAAAAGCCCCTTTCAAGAGGCTGTCCATCTATGTTACATTTTACCATCAATCACTTATCCATTTTTTTTTCCATTATTCAATAACCTTCTACTCTGCAGGCACACACTATGTATCGAGGTTAGAAAGATGACTTTCTTCACTATCAAAGTGCTCAGGATCTAGCATCTTTAAATTAGAATGCTCAGTAAAGGGCACATAGTATACCATTCTGACTAATGTAGGTTAACTACAACCAACATTCACCAAACTCAGGGTGAAGGTTTATTTAAAATGTAAATGTTCATTTCTTGTGCCTACAAAGTTGGCTATGGATACTGGAGACCACACAAATTGTGGGTGATAGTTGAGTTTTGCTCCTTATAGAAACATGTGCCCCACAACCTCTGCAGTAGTGGAGAAAAACAGGCATATGAATATATCTGCTCATATTTTATTCACCAATGCAAATCTCATGCTCATACCAAAACTCAAGAAAGCGAGGAAGTAAAATCTCATGTATTCAACAGGAGAACCAGAGATATTAGTTTTTAACACTGTCTCTCTTTTGTACTTCTATCTTCACAATGACTAAATTTTTGAACAGAGTTAGAAAACTGGCAGGCAAGGGATGGTACCTTCTGGTAGATCTGTTTTGTATGATTAATATTTGAGGGTCATATAACAAACACCAAATTATCTAAGTTATTTTAAAAATTGATCGGCTTCAGTTCCAATAATAGTAAATACAAATAAGTCTAATAAACCTGATTTCACAAATAGCAAATATTTAATGAGTATGTTTTATAAGTTACATGTTTACTATACATCAAGATTTACATTGTTTTTATTTTTTTTAAGATTTTATGTATTTATTTATTTGAGAGAGAGAGAATGAGAGCAACAGGGAAGGAGTGGAAGGAGATGAAGGAGATGGATAAGCAGACACTTCACTTAGAGGGAGCCCCACATGAGATTCGATATCATGACCATGAGATCATGACCTGAGCCAAAATCAAGAGTCAGATGCTTACAAGACTGAGCCACCTAGGTGCCCCAAGATTTACATTGTTTTTAAAAAGTGACATCAAATCTATAAAGAAGTACACCTTCATATATATATATATATATATTTAAGCTTTTATTTATTCTTGAGAGACACACAGAGAGAGGTAGAGACACAGGCAGAGGGAGAAGCAGGCTCCATGCAGGGAGCCTGAGGTGGGACTGGATCCCAGGTCTCCAGGATCAGGCCCTAGGCTGAAGGTGATGCTAAACCGCTGATCCACCCAGGCTGCCCCACCTTCATAATCTTGATACGGCTTTTTTGCAAGGGGTTTGCCGCCAGAACACAGGTGTCCTGAAAACCACCGCTAAATCTAAACCAAAATGGAAAGGAAAAGACTCACATCAACATCGTCGTCATTAGACACGTAGTTTCAGGCAAGTCTACCGCTACTGGTCCTCTGATCTACAAATGTGGTGGGATCCACAAAAGAACTATCAAAAAATTTGAGAAGGAGGCTGCTTAGATGGGAAAAAAGCTCCTTCAAGTATGCCTGGGTCTTAGATAAACTGAAAGCTGAACGTGAATGTGGTATCACCATTGATATCTCCCTGTGGAAATTTGAGACCAGCAAGTATTATGTGACCATCATTGATGCCCCAGGACATCAAAAACATGATTACAGGCACATCTCAGGCTGACCGTGCTGTCCTGACTGTTGCTGCTGGTGTTGTTGAATTAGAAGCAGGTATCTCCAAGAATGGACAGACCCGTGAGCGTGCCCTTTCTGGCTTAGTGGGCTTACACTGGGTGTAAAACAATTAATTGTTGGTGTTAACAAAATGGATTCCACTGAGCCACCCTACAGCCAGAAGAGATACGAGGAAATCATTAAGGAAGTCAGGACCTACATTAAAAAAATTGGCTATAATCCCAACACAGTAGCATTTGTGCCAATTTCTCGTTGGAATGGAGACAACATGATGGAGCCAAGTGCTAACATGCCTTGGTTCAAGGGATGGAAAATCACCCGTAAAGATGGGAATGCCAGTGGAACCACACTGCGTGAAGCTCTGGATTGCATTCTGCCACCAACCCATCCAACTGGTAAGCCCTTGCGTTTGCCTCTCCAGAACGTCTACAAAATTGGTGTTATTGGTACTGTCCCAGTGGGTCAAGTGGAGACTGGTGTTCTTAAGCCTGGTGGTCATGGCTTAAGGTGGCATGGGGGTCACCTTTGCTCCGGTCAATGTTATAACTGAAGTAAAGTCTGTTGAAATGCACCATGAAGCTTCAAGTGAGGTTCTTCCTGGGACAATGTGGGCTTCAATGTCAAGAACGTATCTGTCAAAGATGTTCATCGTGGCAATGTGGCTGGTGACAGCAAAAATGACCCACCAATGGAAGCACCTGGCTTTACAGCTCAGGTGATTATCCTGAACCATCCAGGCCAAATCAGTGCTGGATGTGCACCTGTGCTGGATCGTCACACAGCTCACATTGCTTGCAAGTTTGCTGAGCTGAAGGAGAAGATAGATTGTTGTTCTGGAAAAAAGCTGGAAGATGGTCCCAAGTTCTTGAAATCTGGGGATGCTGCCATTGTCAATATGGTTCCTGGCAAACCTATGTGTGTTGAGAGCTTCTCTGACTATCCTCCTCTGGGACGTTTTGCTGTTTGTGACATGAGACAGACGGTTGCTGTGGGTGTCATCCAAGCAGTGGACAAGAAGGCAGCTGGAGCTGGCAAAGTCACCAAGTCTGCCCAGAAAGCTCAGAAGGCTAAGTGAATATTATCCCCAACACCTGCCACCCCAGTCTTAATCAGTGGTGGAAGAACAATCTCAGAACTGTTTGTGTCAATTGGCCATTTAAGTTTAATAGTAAAAGACTGGTTAATGATAACAATGCATCGTAATATCTTCAGAAGGAATGGAGAATGTTTTTGGACCATGTGTTTTTGTGCGTGTGGCAGTTTTAAGTTATTAGTTTTTAAAATCAGTACTTTTTAATGGAAACAACTTGACCAAATATCTGTCACAGAATTTTGAGACCCATTAACACAAAAGTTTAATGAGAAAAAAAAAGAATCTTAATATAATATAGTTTATTTTCTCAAAGTCCCAAAAAGAATCACATAATTTTTAAAGCCAAAAAATCTGTTTTAAAGAAATTTTTCTATATCATAACTTTCTTTGAAGAAATTATATTTCAGTATCTATACCAATTACAGAATTTTTGCCAAGTTCATAAATTTTAATGTTTTGCAATTAGCTAAGGGGATAACTGTACTTAGAACTTGTATTTTCTTTCCCATTCAAAGATCATTTTCCTATCTAGATGGTTTTCTCCTTTTGGAAGGGGCACTTTCATATGTCTCACCGCTGAGGAAAGAGAGAATCTACAAAAATTAATTTCCCTAGCTCAGTGGCAGAAATGAGAAGAGTTATTGAGACCTAGCCTTATTTCACCAGTTCAATAAGTGTCTAAAGATCTAGGGATAGTGCTTCAAAGCAATTTTATATTCTATTTTAAATATTCCAATGTGTCTTACAAGTATAAACTTCTTGTTAACTATTAAGATACCATGAGTACCAGCCAAGCAGTACCATGTTAATAAAAGTTTGTCTTCAAATTTTGGCTCCTATAATTTGTAGAATGCTTCAGAAATTAAATATATTCTTTATGTAGAAAAAGTGGATAAACTAGTCCTAACATCCATTCATCCATTTCCCACACCCTGGAGTTATGGAATAACACCAATTTTAAAATGGGTTAGTTATTTCTTGATGCTCTGTGTACTCTCCACAATAATCACTCAAAATTTTATTATCAATAGACTCAACTTGAGTATTCTCTACTGTTAATTAATTAAGAGAAAATAAAAATACTGAAATAAATATGCCTGTGGATAAACAGAGCAACTTAAGAAAGCTGGATTTCTTTTTCCAGCAATGTCAAACCATGTTTACTATAAGTTATTATGGTAGTATGAGTCTGATTTTTCTAAAATGTTTATGTTATTTTAACAATGTGTGCTCTTTAGCACATAAAACTTCTTTGAGTAGAGAGAGATTTAGTTTGAAGTTATGAGTTGATTCACTTGATAGTCTATCAGTTATTCCTTGGAAAAGCTACATATTTCCAAATACTTTGTGCTATTACCATAAAATGGGGATTTATTACTGCGTGCATGATTTTGCATCTCTTTTCCACTCTGATCTGTCTTCTCTCATTTTAAAAGTTGTTATCATGAGATTCCTGGGTGGCTCAGTTGGTTAAGTGTCTGCCTTTGGCTCAGGTCATGATCCTTGGGTCCTGGGATGAGTGAAGTTTAACTCCCTGATCAGCAAGGAGGTTGATGCTCCCTCTCCCTCTACAGCTACCCCTGCTTGTGCTCTCTTGCACTCTCTCTCTCTCCCTCTCGATGTCAAAGAAATAAATAAAAATCTTTTATATTAAAAAAATAGAAAAACAAAAGTTGTCATAACTATCTGATTAATTTATTAAGAAATCTCCAGGATCTTTCAGTTTATAATATGTTGAAAGTCATGCTCGATAGTAGGAAACAAATGTGTCACATCACAGCAAGGCTTTTGGATTCCTATAAAACCTTAGTTTTAATCCCAGATTCAACAATTAGGTGAACCACTTAATCCTTGTAGTTTTATTTAAAATAGTGATAAGGGATTTTTCCCTCATAAGGTTCCTCTCTCAAGGCGCTATAATGAAGAATAGATGGTTTACAGAGAAGCCAACTAAGCATCTTGCACATAATAGACCCTTGTCATGCCAATTCTTTTTCTTTCTCTAATCATTTTATTTACTATTCAAGGCTGCTTACAGCATGTATATACCTTTAACAAACACAAAATTAATGTAAGAACTTCTGACTCTATTTCTTTTCATTTATCTCTCATCTCTCTGTGAAATGATGCAAATAGTACAAAATTATATTTTGTTTATGTGTCCAATATAGAATAATATATGTCTAATTTATATATATATATGTGTGTGTGTATAGTAAAAACTATATAAGGAGTTCCTAGTGGTTATTTAATTTAAGGCCAGTTTTAATTATAAGAGATTTTTGTCTTAAATGATAACTTCAGCACCTAGTCTTGTATGACTTGATTTTTAATCCAAAATATTCCCATTTATATTTGCACACATAGTCTCTCCTCTAGTCAGCTCACATGATACTTGAACCATTCTCACTTCCATCACTTTGTGTACATGATTCTTTCTTATCTAAATACCTTCTCTCTTTCTGTCTTCTATTCACATTTTACTTAAACAGAATGAGACTCTTGGCAATTACTCCCATCTTCAATTATTTATCTCACATTTGAATTGCTTCCTTTTCATCTCTATTGCAGATATAACCATGTAATTAAATATGGCTTTGTATAACGTACTATGGTTTAATGTGTAAGATTTGTTTTGTCTAACTAGATGAGATACTTCCACACATTAGTGACATATCTTCAAATTATCTTCTATACAACCTGATAGTTGATTAATTGAATAGATTTTTTAGTTTATCTTATATATTTTTTAGAGTCCAGTGTAGTTAACATACAGTGTTGCATCAGTTTCAGGTGTACAATATAGTGATTCAAGAATTTCATACATCACCCAGTGCACATTATGAAGATTATTAATTTAGGTGCAATGTCTAAACAAAAATAGTTCTAATCTTCTATTTTCTTTCTCCTTTAAATCTCCTTTATCTTCCTGTATCCCTATTAGCAAATCCAACCATATTCCTACAATTTCACACCGACCTGTTGCATGATAAAAGATACGAGTAAAGCCTAACACCTTGCCATGAGGTGAAAACAACAACAACCACAAAATAAGACTGAGAGTGAGTAAATGAAGTGAGTTTCAAAGACTCCATTCTAAACTTCATTCTGAGCCTCATTCCATGTCTTCCTACAGGCTATATGACTTCAGAGTAATTTCTCCCCTATATTACTTTCTCACTAAGCCAATTACACTACCCTTCCTTCCCAATCTTCTACAGTGTTTCTCAAGACAAAGATATATATCTTTTACTTTAGCAAGGTTTATTTCTAATAAACATAGGGAATCAAATAAGATTAGATTAAAGCTCCTAATAACAAAGTTGCTATAAAAGTTTCAAAAATCTGATAAAGTTTTTCACAATGACCATTTAATTTCCCCAAAAACTGCTTTTGTTATTTTTTTAAAAGATTTTATTTATTTATTCATGAGAGACACAGAGAGAGAGAGAGAGAGGCAGAGACACAGGCAGAGGAGAAGCAAACTCCATGCAGGATGCAGGGAGCCCAACATGGGATTCAATCCCGGGTCCCCAGGATCACACCTCAGGCTGAAGGTGGTGCCAAACCGCTGAGCCAGCTAGGCTGCCCTGCTTTTGCTATTAATTTGGTATTGTACACTACATAATTTTTCAAATTTCCTGTGCTAGAACTTCATTTGTAAAAATGTAAATAAAACATTTTCCAAATTCCTCCTAAGTATGACTATTTCTAATGTGGAGATATGTTTGTACTTCAGTAAGGAACATACTGCATCAGTTCTGAAACAACTTCAAATCCACTTGGGCTACTTAAAACATTAAAGGTCCTTGGGTTTTGTACCTAGAGATTCTTATTCAATAGGTCTGCAATGGAACCTGGACACCTATATTTTTAACAAGCTCCCCTGGTGATTTTGATACACAGTAAGACATGATATCTGGGAAACATGGCATTTTACTGTTAGTGTAGAACAATAGCTGTCACCTGTTTGACACTTGACAGGCCCCCATTTAAGTTGTCAGCTCAGGGGAGCTTACTAGTAGCACCTACATCTTCATGTTTAAATTTATGTACTTAAAAATGTGCATTTAAGCCAATCTCTTTTTCTATACTAAAATAATTCAATATACTAAAATAATTCAACCAAAAAAGCAGTATTCTTTTCAAAAATTTAGCAAGAATTGAGTAGGAGTTCTGTGATTACACTAAATTACTAATTTCTTCAAATAATACAAATTTCTGTAAAGGTCATCAAAATTCAGTTCATTTGAGGTGATTTTTTACCCCCAATTATATCAAAAACAGATAGATTCATAGATTTAATTTGTGCCTGGTTATTATAAATTTTAATCCAATGTTCCAGTACATCAAAGGTATCAATCTTCTATAAAACATAACTATTTCTCTTTATTGTTTCATTCTTTCTCGTATATACTGTATATGCAAAATGTACAAAGAAAGCTAACATTTATCAGATGTCTTACAGTCAGTCCAATATATGCTGTCATGGTTCTTTTAAAAAAAAATAAGAAGCAGCAATATCTACAACTTAATGGCATTTGTTTCTGGAGTTATTAATACCTATTCTATTTCTTCTGAGACAAAATAAATATATGCAGGTATCTATGCTGTGTATATCTTCTGAGTTTTTCAAGTTCACTGTTCATGAACAAGCTCTAAGTTCTAACCACAGTCCAGAGCTCCAGAAATGCCTGAAAATAATTAAAGCAAAACTCATGCTAACCAAGAAACCATTATCCAAACAATCTTGTTTCATAGTGAGCCATTGCAATAATGTAGCCAAAAGGGTACATCAATTTTCCAACTTGTAATTAAGATTCACATTATTAATGAGAAGATTATTTTTGATAATTAGGCATAAATATATGTAGAGAGAGAAAGGAAAAATCTTATTAAAGTCTGTTGCCATTTAGAAAAAAAATAGTGGTGTGAAGAAAACATCTAATAAAATTAGAATGAGAGTTCTCAGATATATATTTTTACTTATCTATTTACAGTGCTTAAAGAAACTTGGAGTCTACTGTCTTCCTAATAGGTCTTATTTTAAACCATAGACTTGTAGCATTACAATTTTTGTTTGTTTTTCAGGAAGCATTTATCTTCACTATTTTTTAAAAATTATCCTTCTTACAACAAATGCTTCTGTTAAAATAGTAACTAACAAAGCATGGAAAGAACAATGGATATCTCAAACTTTTGATTCAGACCAGAGAAATATTCTATAAGCTAATGCTCTGTTCCCAATTTTAAATAAGTATCTTTTCTGAAGGTATATCATACACAAAATGTATAATAATAGCATTTAATGTTTAAAATATTTATTATAATATTACTTGATTGCTTGCTATTTACTAGGCACTATGTGAAAGATTCTACATGGATTATTTAACTGAATTTAAATAACGTATTTTATTATTTTTGTATTTTTTATATGGTCCACACTAACAGAATAAATATTGAAATTATTTTGCTTTACTTAGTAGATGCAGATAGACTTCATTTCCTGTGTGATTTGTCAGGAAGTATAGGCATTAAATGTCATACAGAATACATACTGTCCTTAGAAGTTTTAATTTGAATGTAATATGAATCCATTAATAGAGCAGTAGCACATGGAAGGCATTGAAAGGAAAGGTGGATCAAGACTCTCTCATAAATAAATAAAATCTTTAAAAAAAAAAAGAAAAGGTGGATCAAGAGAAGAATTCCTTTAGAAGAAGATGATAATCATTTACAAAGGAGGAAAGACATACTCACGTCCATACTTCAGTGATAGACGTACACAGGAATAGAAAGCCAAAGAGAGAATACAATGAAAAAGGAACAGGATAAGCTATGGCTATTGCAGGCTTAATTATTTAACTTACATATACTAACATAACCAAGACTGCATTGATGGAATTTTAATGAGTTTCATCTTAGATGCACTCTCTAGCATAGTAAAAATCATAGCTATACTAAACTTGCATTAAGAAATAAGAATTACCACTTTAATGTACACTTTGTTTTCCCTTAATTGAAAATTATAAAATACAAAGCTTTTGATAAATCAGTTTCAAATATATACACAAATATATATATACACAAATATATGCAGAACAGTTTATATATTAACTAAAATTTTACTATAATCTCAGTATTTTCAAAGATTAAAGCATCAAAAGTCTTTAATATTATGAAAAAAGTGACATAACAATAGTGTTCCTGGATTTGAATGAAATATTCGTATATCAACATTTTTTTTTGGTCGAGCAGGGGGCACATTTAAATGTTTTTAATAGAAATGGACAGTTACAGAGGCATCTTAGTGGCTCAGTTGGTTAAGCATCTGCCTTTGGTTCAGCAGGGAGCATGCTTCTCTTTCTGCCCCTCCCACACCCCCTACCAGGCTAGTGCTCTCTCTCTCAAATAAATAAATGAAATTTTAAAAAAGAAAAGAAAGAAATGGACAGTCATATTTGAGTATGAACTAAATATAATGAGTATCACATTTTTAATAAAACAGTTTATTTCAGGAGAATTACTATTTTAAGCCCTGACCAGTGGAAATTTGGTAGAACTTTGCTAACATTACAAGAGACGTGTGAGCCTAAGTGAAGAATGACTGCAATTTGCTTTGAGTAGAGTACTGAAAACCATAAGTTACAAATAAATGTAACTATCATTCCCCAAGGTAGATGCAAACTGAAACAAAGAAATATTTTTCTTAACTCTAGAATCTTATGTTCTAGTGAGATAAATGGTGAGGCTGAAACTCATTGCCTAGATGCAATTGATGAAATTTAATTTTAATATAGATGCATATAACAAAAGGAAGTGGAAAGATGAGTTACTTCACAAGAAGCTCTATCATTGCTTGTATTTGTCTGTCATACAAACAGCCAAATCGGAAAACAGCCTTGTCTTACAGGGATAATGTATGCCTTTTATTAAAAAGATATGGAGGCAAAGAATTTTATGGATTCTTGTTTATCTGTAACACTGAGCCTAAGATTTATAAGTCTAGAGCATATAGATTGTACAGAGCACATGCAGTAATATATTTGGAGAAAATAAATCTCAACAAGAAATCATAGTCCAAGATGATATCTTTCTATTTTTTGATATCTTTCTATTGTTTTCAAATACCTTATTCATAGTCAACAAATTATTTCCATTTGAAAGTTTTAGTGGTGAATCTAATTCAGGGCTCCATCTTAACACTAACCTAAGGTTCAGTCATTTTCTTAAAAGACTCTGTATTTTTACTTTTATGTAGGTTTTTTTTTTTACTTTAAAACATGTAGTACATGCTAGTGGATAATTTCTCTGCCCCACTTTTAAAGAGCTCCTAAAGGCATTACTTGTGAACATTCTTGATTTGAAATGTCAGCTAATACCACAGTCAATAAGTTTTTATGGCTAATATTTCAATACCTGTTTACTGTGCATATCACATACTGCCCTGCACACCCAAAATCAATTTATAAGATACAAACCCTGAATAAAATGAGTAGAATGTAAAGTACTTCCATTAAAAAAATTTGTTTTCTAACTTCAGAGCAATAAAAATTTTACGTATAGTTTCTGAAAACATTTTTACATAAGCTAATTTGCTTTCTTAAATCGTGCTATTATTCAACTTTTAAAATCTTCCCAGACTATTGTTTTAGATTTTAAAAGTCCATTAAAGTAAATGTGCTATTTAGGAAAAAATATGTTGAATAATATGTACTATTTGTTGCTTATTATATCCATGGACATAAAATATAAAACATTTATGTAATGGATGAATGGATGGATGAAAAGATACATAAAAACAATGGGGAAAACTGTCAAGAATAGGGTTATCAATGAACACTAACTTTCTTGGAAAAGAAAAAAAATGATCTGGAGATGAAGACACAAAAATACAGGGCACACTCTGAAAATTGCAAGTAATTTTATTTACCTAGAAAATAAGGGGCAAAGAAAGAAGTTTGGAGGAAAGGCAGGAAGAAATAAAAAGTCATATAAGATTTGGGAAAAGTTGCACTGTCACTGAGTTTGTACAATTTTACACAGCAATGATCCTTTATAATATGTATTTTCTCTTTCATATTTTAATTCCATTTCTAAAACCTACAGGTGCAATGCAAGAGTGAGACACAAAAGAACAAGTCACAGATTGACGACCCAGCAATTGTATGCAAAAAAAAAAAAAAAGCATACAACAGAAAACATTTTTCATGATCCTCAGTATATTTAGGATGAGAAACCTTGAACTGGTTTTGTTGCATGAATTTTTGCCTAACTCCCGTGAATATTGATAACGATTTTTTTATAACGATTTTAGATTGAACTTTCTAAGACTAAGATCTCATTAGATCATCCTCTTGCTTCTAATATTTTAAATGACTTCCCATTACCTTTATGAAAAACAATTTTTTTGGAAACAATACAAGAACCTTCAAAATATGGTCTAATATTTAAGCCTTTGCCTTTCTGCACACATTGGACATGATGCTTGTTGGTCATCTCACAAAGCTTCACTTGTCCACAGCAAGACTCTAGAACTGCCCTACTTACACACTCTCCTGCTTTTATCAACTAAAAATTTCATGATTTTAAACAAGTTGCTTTGTTTAAATAATAAAAAAAAATTTAAAAAATCCTCAGTTTTTCATCTGTGAAATAAGAGTAACAATTATAATTATCTCCCCATAGGGTTGTTTTAGGGGCTTGAAAAATTCATGACAATTCATTAGTACTGTATCTAGCAAATTTATTCAATAAATATTCATTTATTACCTATTATGTGCTACACACAATTTTAGATGCTAGAAAAACAGAAACAAATAAAAACATAAGGGAAAAAATCCTTGCTTTCATGAATTCTAGTAAATACAATCGTTAAACAAATACACGTTGCTATTATTAGTGATGATTCTTCAAGACAGCTTAAATGTCCTTCCTTTCAGGAAATCTGCCCTTACTCCTTACTGGTCCACTAAGATGACCATCCCATCTTCTCTCCTGAGTCCCTGATTTAAAACCGAATGCCAATTATTATAAATGGTTGTACCCTCCTACAGGGTAGGAGGACAAGGACCATAGTTTATTTACCTTTTTCCTGTCAGCTCCTCGGATGGTGTGTGGCCCACAGTTGGAGCTCAAAAAGGATTTGAAGAACAATGGGATATGCCATTTTCAATACTGGATTAAAAGAATCAACACAACTCAATTTCAAACCTGTACTTTAAACACCCTGTTTGATACTGCAGCCCAGCCTTTTGTCCTAAATGATTCTTCAGACTCCTTTTTTTTTAAATTATTTTTTTATTGGAGTTCCATTTGCCAGCATACAGCATAACACCCAGTGCTCCTCCCACCAAGTGCCCCCCCTCGGTGCCCATCACCCACTCACCCCAACCCCCCGCCCACCTCCCCTTCCACTACCCCTTGTTCATTTCCCAGAGTTAGGTGTCTCTCATGTTTTGTCTCCCTCACTGATATTTTCACTCATTTTCTCTCCTTTCCCTTTATTACCTGTCACTAATTTTTATATTCCCCAAATGAATGAGACCATATAATGTTTGTCCTTTTCCGATTGACTTATTTCATTCAGCTTAATACCCTCCAGTTCCATCCACATCGAAGCAAAAGGTGGGTATTTGTCGTTTCTAATGGCTGAGTAATATTCCGTTGTATACATAAACCACATCTTCTTTATCCATTCATCTTTCGATGGACACCGAGGCTCCTTCCACAGTTTGGCTGTTGTGAACATTGCTGCTAGAAACATCGGGGTGCAGGGGGCCTGGCGTTTCACTGCATCTGTATCTTTGGGGTAACTCCCCAGCACAGACTCCATTTCATTTAAGAAATTATCTCATCATCTACCACGATGCAATCAACACGGAGGAAATTTGATACATGCAGAAAAAGGAACTCTAAATTATGTATATCAGTTTTAAATATATAGATACAGAAATGAATACACACTTTCTGAATAAGGGATGCAGGATCTTTTGTTTTATTCACTGCTGTATTTTCAGAACAATACCTCACATATAGTAGTTGTTCAATAAATACTTGTGGAAGGTCTGATTTGCTTTATTATTATGAACTATGTTCTTCTGAGGATAGGTAAAACTACCGTAAAGAAATAAAGAAATATATATGTTAAACAAATATACATGAATATATACTTATAATAAAATGCATATCAAAACAAACATAGCATGTAATATATTACATATGTGTTTATATATATATATATATATATATATATATATATATATATATATATAGGACATGTATATATGTCCTATACATATACATGTCCTTTGTATTTAAATATATGTCTTGACTTGTGATGGCTTTTATTTAGAAAAAAAATATTAGCATTTTATCTTAAATTTAAAGATGTACTCATTCAGGATTGAAAATCATTAAACTATCGGAGTAGTCAGAATCAGATTGTTCGGTCTCTAGTCAACCTTCCACACATTTAGCAGATACTAGCTTGTGTTTTGTTGGCTGTGAAAATTGACATATATTTCTGTCAACGAGAAACATACCTACAGACACAAGAAAATGAATCACATTGCAGAAGCGATATGCTGATCAGTATATATTAATCCACTCAATCTTTTCACTTAAATTTGTCTTCCTTTCCTACTCTTTCTATTCAGAGAAATTGACCCAAATACTTAGATCAAAATCTGTGTATGGAAGAATAAGATGAATGACAATATTTTGGAGGAATGGGGATAAAATATTGTACTGAGTGGACTGTGACCGATTCTAACAGCCTTGGAAGAGTATCTGACTTTAATAACTACTGATTTATCCAAATTCTGTTTTTGTGTATTGCCAAATATTCCACTTGCCAATGGGCTTTCCATACCAGTCAGACAATTCTTGAATGTCAAAAAGCTGAGCCAGGGCTCTCTGCCTTAACATTTGGAAGAGTCAGGTAAGTGATTTACTCTGCCGGAACAATTTAGTTTGATTTATCAGGCTAGACAGCTTCAGACAACTGTCACCATCCCAAATATGGGTGCATTTTGCCAAAACTGCAGGTTTTTTAAGGAGCTGTAGAAACTGTTTTTATTATGATCTTCTATTTTTAAATATTTAAAACAACTGAATTTTTTTTAAGAGAGACTCTGCAGACAGAATAATATAGATCTGCGGGATGCTGTCAAGCCTGGAATATATAAGGGGACTGGATGTACACACACACACGGAAGCCAACTTTTGGATTTCAATTTTTAAGGCTTAACCACCCCATTCTTTAAAGTATAGGTCTTACAGTTTAAGTTTGTTTGTTTGCTTTGTTCCTCTACAAGTTTGTCTAGACAATAGCAGAGCCCCAAAGAGTTGGCTCAGATGGTCTAAAAGGCTGAATATGAACATGTACCCAATAAGCTAATTATCTTGTTCTTGTCTCTAAAGCATGGACTAAAGTACTTGTTGAGAATAAACAGCCTACTACAAAGCCAGCTCAACAAATATATGAACATCTCCCCATGTATAACGTGTGCCCAAGGACAGTTTCAGTAGCAATTATGAGAAAACTACTTGAACAAATTTTTTTTTCAGCATGATTCATTCACCCCGACTGAAATGACTGTGCAGTTGGCAGAGAAAGCATTTATGTGCCCTTGATTAACAGATTTATTTATAATCTGTCCACTGTAAACAAATCATCTATTCTCTCCCTGAGCTTTATCAGGGATGCTCTTCTGCACCGCTGCCTGGCTTGTCTCGTCACATGCTCTGACATCTGCCAGTTCTGTGGCAGACACTGCCATTGTAAAGTCTTAGTTTAAACCACTCTCCATCCTCTGGGAATATCCTGAACAGAGATTTCACTGACACTTAGAAAATTCAGTCTCTAGTGAAACCTTTCATAGAGTTCACGAAATAAAGTAGCCTACTCGTCAGGTCACTTATTCTGGTTTGCTGCATATTGTCAGATTTATTAAGTTTATTCTAACAGAATCAGAGGTGCTTTTGTGTGTGTGTGAATGACCTATGACCACCATAAAGCCATTTGAACTGTTGACAGTTGCTGCACACTGGATATGCCAGATAATCTGTGTCTTTTTCTCTCTCATCACACATTAAAAGAACAAAAATCCAATTGTTGTACATTCCTTGAAATAGAATATTGACAAGTAATTTGAGTACCATTCACTAGGGAAAACGTAAGAAAACATTTTCAGTTCCAAATTAAATTGCTAAAAGTGAAAATAACATAATTGTAAAAATAACATAATTGTAAACTCAAGCCTCTGACCAGTGTCAAAAGCAGGAATATATCCATCAAAGTGAAACTTAAGCTGTTTTGATTCATGTGGGGCATTTGGAGGTTGGTTGTATTTGCTAAACAGTCACTGTTGAATGTTTTCGCTATTTGTTCACTAAATAGTTGTATAAGGAGGAACAGAGTTGAATAGGCAAAGCTATATATTCTACTCCTATGACAGAACATTTAATACCTGGGAGGAATAAGGACAATGCATGCTAAGTGAGCCTTCAGACTACTTAAACAACCTCTCTTCTTCTTCTTTTTTTAATTGTCAGAATAGAAACTTTGCTTTCTTTCCAAAATCTACCTGTTTTTAGCTCACTTCATCTCATCAATTCTCACATCTTTTTGCATTTGCTTACAACTTTGAACTCTCCTTTATTTGATTCTTGTTTTGAAACGATGCTAAAGTATGCCTATCCTCAAAACAAAATGCTCTACACTCTCTCATAACATCTTTTCTCTCTCTTTTCCCTTTAGTTTGAATCCTATTGAATCATCCGAACTTCCTTACTTCTCCTACACCCTCTAAACCTCTAGAATAAGCAAGAAGCCCCCCTTGATGGCCATAAGAAAGCACCATGTTAGATTCATTCACCTTTTCAGTCATGTAACATTTGTAAATAGCATGCCTTCCAAGAAATCTCTTCTCTCCCTGTTCTCTTCCTACCTCTCTGCCTCTTCCCTGGCTTTCCCTCCTCTTCTGACCAATTGGCAGAGAGGGACTTGTTTGTTTGCTTTGTTCCTCTACAAGTTCCTATTACATTAGTACTATTCCTATTCCTATTACATTCCTATTACATTAGTACACTCCTCATTCATCAGTATTCTGCATTCTTCATAATATTTCTCATTCACAGTAGTCTTCATTCATTAGTAGTCTCCTCATTGACTTTTCTTTAACGTGTTAAACAATCTCAGAAGATCATTAAGTTGATGAAAGCTCTAGATATTTTCTAGATAATGTCTGGAGTTAGTACCAGAATAGAACATTGTGCTTGAAGGTAGGCTCTCCAAGCATGACTTTAAACATAGGTTTAAATTCCAGCTTTGTCCCTTACTAGCAGTGAGACACAGGGAAAATACTTAACTTCTCTAAGTCTCAGTTTTCTCAGTTGCAAAATAACAATAGCACCTACCTTACTGTTATGAGAAGTAGACAAGTACTAAGTACATCATAAACCTTCAAAAAATAGTCTACATTCCTGTTATATATGTTCTTCTAACCAAATTTGACCTAACCCTTAATTCTTGATTTCCTATGCCTTACTTACTTCTCTTTCTCTATGCTCAGCTCCCGTAGCCAACTTCTTTTTCTTTAAATGAACTTATTTGCTTGAAAATTTCCAATGAGTACTTGTTTAAACTAGAAGTAAATCCAACACCTAAACCTCATCTAAATTTGGCTCCTACCTTCCTTTCCAAGCTTACCTCCTATCACTTCTCAGTATTCATTGACCATTTGTTAGATGGTGAAACGGGCAGAGCTCATTCTCACTAGATGACCTGTGTAGAGAACATAGCGCGGATCCAGATGGATGCCTCCTCTTTGGTTCCACTACTTAATTCACATGGCACCTCCTTTAAAAGTCCTATGTTGTCTATCCAAATCAGAGCAACTCCCTCTAACACTCATTCAGTCACTACCTACTAATGTTCATTTTCCTTCATATCACTTCAGGCATTTTGAAGTTACACTATTTATTTGCTTATTTATCTTTAGTCCTCCCATATAGACTATGAAGTCCTAGAGAGCTGAGAATCTACTTTTTCATCACAATGCTTTATCATATTTATAATGCTGCCTGACACATAATAGAAGATACAAAATATTACCTGTATATATAAATAAATATTATGTTCTCCTGATAGAAATAATCTTCCCTTATTCCAAATGTCCATGACACTTCATCTGTATCATTTTCTTCATATCTTTCACTTTCTAACTTACATTGAGGTATTTTGTAAATATGTCTTACTTCCCTCAGTAGACTCTTAAACTCCTCGAAACTAGGAACTAAGTAATGTTCATCTCTATACGTCTTTTTTTAGCACTTTGCAAGTACTTTTCCACATATTAGGCAACCAATAAATATTTGTAGACTAGATGAATGAGTAAATTCATGCCAAATCTCTCTCTCTCTCTCTCTGTAGCTGAGTGAATATCTAATTGGTATTAAAGGACATTAGAGATCTGGAGTTTAATATAAACATCTTCTAAAAATTAGACCTTAAAGAACTAGGCTGTTCGACATGAAATCAAACTACTGTATTCAACAAATTCCACTGAAAATGTATTAGCTATCAAGCACAGGCTATGCACTAAATCTACCTTTTTTTTCCTAGTGGTACCAATAACAAGAATCATGGTAAAAATACCTACACAACACAGAAGAATCAAGAATGTCCACAAATTAACAGCAAAATAATAAGCAGAAGAGATAAACACATGAGACAAAAGCTAATGGCAATAGTTTTTAAGCCAAGAGTAATCATAGCATAGAAATAGTGATAAGATAACTGAAGGATTTTTTTTTTTTTTTAATGAAGAAGGATGCTTGGCTGGCTCAGTCAGTTGAACACCAGACTCTTGATTTCATCTCAGGTCATGATCTTGGATCATGGGATGAAGCCCGCATAGGGCTACATGCTCAGCACTGAGTCTGCTTGTTCCTCTTCATCCCCCTCTTCTTCTCCCCCTGCACTCTCTCTCTCTCTCCTCTCTCAAATAAATACATAAAACCTTTAAAGAAAAATAAATAAAAATGAAGATTAACTGTTGAGCAGAAAGGAAATGGAAGCTTTAATATAAGAAGTCAAATGAAGAACACACATCAGAAATACAATTTTAAAACCACAAGACATAAGATTCATCTGCACAAAGTTTCAAGTAATAGCTCAAATCAGAGCTGAAATGTTTTTAATGTTTTCAAAGTCTATTAATCTGGGTCACTAGAAACACTACTTCATATTGTTGCTAATTCATATTTAATGAAAAAAATAATAACAAAATAGCCTCTATCAAATAATTTATAAGCATTTAAAAATTTATCATAAAATTCATATTCATAAGAAATTGCTTTCAAATAATTATCTATGTTTTTCAAATTTGATGTTGAAATAAGAGTATATAGCATTTCCAAGTTGTCAGAGCACTGGGGTGGCTCAGTGATTGAGCATCTGCCTTTGCCTTAGGTCATGATCCTGGGATTGAGTTCCACATTGGGATCCTCACAGGGAGCCTGCTTCTCCCTCAGCCTATGCTTCTGTCTTTCTTTGTCTCTCTGTGTTTCTCATGAATAAATACATTTTTAAAAAAACCCTTAAAAAAAGATTTTTCAAGTTGTCAGAATTATTCAGAATTCCTCTTAAATATTGTTTTAGTGAAATGTTATTCCAAACAGGCCAATTTATCTTAAATTTCAACACAACATTTTGTTGAATATGCTACATATAGGAATATCCCGATAATTCTTCCATAAAGAAATAGGAATGGACAGAAGGATATTTAGAATGAGCTTAAAAATGATTTTTATTTGGGGGTGCCTGGGTGGCTCAGTCCGTTAAATGTCAGACTTTTGACTTTGGCTCAGGTCAAGGTCTTGGGTTCATAAGGTTGAGCCCTGCTCTGTGTTCAGTGAAGTCTACTGGCTCCATGTTCAGTGAAGTCTACTTGAGATTCTCTCTGTCCCTCTTCCTCTGCTCCTCTCCAACCCATGTGTGCTCCCTCTCTCTCTCTTAAATAAAATCTTTTAAGAAATCATTTTTGTTTTTTTTAAAAAGATAAAATTTTTAAAAGTGAAGTAATATGAAAAATATTTACAAATATATTCTCATGTGGCTATAGGCAAAATAATAGATTTTAAGAATGTGTTAGTTTCTCATTTAAATAAATATATATATTTTAAAAACTAATAGTTTAAAAGAAAACTTTTAGCACGTCTACACTGAGACATTTCTCCCTTATAGACTTAAATCTGTCTAATATGTATGCCATGCAACTTATAATGTCGGTCACTCCTTTTATTTTTATATCCCAAATATAAATTCTGTTTTTATTTAAGCCACAGCATCTCTCTTATGTACTATTACAGCAGTATTTTCTCTAATAATGTCTGCTCCTATGCTCAGTTCTTCCTATTCATATCCCTATCACTTTTCATTATTAAGCACAATCTACTATTGCTTATATTATGGACTTTCATCATCCTGCAAAAGTCAAAAAAGGACTCCTTGTCATTGTCTATAGAAAGTCCTTCCACTGCATACAAAGTAATTATGATCATTTTTTTCTTCAGCAGCATTTACTATAAATTTTTTAATTAAATTTTTTTTGTGTGCATTGCTTTTGCTCCAGCAATATCAAGTTGGTAGAAGTTTCCTACACTTGCCAAAGATTTTATGACTCTGCATTCCTACACTCTGTTCCCACTTTTTAAAAATGGCTCCTACTACTTATTGATTGGGCAAAATACTACTCCTTTGAAACCCAGCTGAAGGTTGAACATCCTGTCAGAACTTCCTTGAAAAATGTAGGCAGCATTGTTGATTCTGTTCCTGTGATTCTAGAATATTCTGTATAAACTAACTTGTCTTCCTCCATATACTACTTTGCAATGTAATTATATGTATATATCTGTGCATCCTACCAGAGCCTGGGTTCCTTGAAGTCTTGGATGTATCTTACTTCTCTTCACATGGTTTTTCTTTAAGAAAATGGATAGATGAATAGATGATATTTTATGTTTGATTTTAGTGATGAAATTATATATTTCTTACAGGTTACCATCGTTAATGAAATAAATACATCAATAAACATCTAACACTTTGCGATGGCTTAGTACATCAAGTCCTACAGTGTTTGGAATAACTGACACCCTAGCAACTCACTTATTTTCTGATTTGTTACCATTGTTGAGATCAATTTAATAATCTCTTTTGGAAACATGAATTTAGAAACACACACAAAACTAATGAATGTAACATTTTAACTTTTGTTTCTTTGTAAGGTTTATTTGACTAGTATTCCTTTCACCAAATCACAAAATAAAAGTTTAAAATTATTTAACTGTGTTTCTAGTATTTTTATTTTATGCCTAGAAGGCATCTCACATTATGCTAGAGGCTGCCACAATCTGTGACTTTTCTCTAGGTAAATTTCCAAGAAAGAGGCACTCACAAAAATGGAGTGACAGAGGATGACTTTAAAGTTAAACACTCAGTCACAGACATGCTCCTAGAAATACATTAGTGTTCAGGGACCAAATTACATGCCACCAAGTTAAATCCTAGCAAACTGATACTGGTAATAATGTAATCAACTGGAGAAGCACCACCAAGTTGGGTTATCAATGATTCTTGGAGTTATAACAGAAGCCTATTTCCATTAGAAAAAAAATACATATACAAGATAGTACCCTTTTTCCTCATGAAATAAAAAAAATGCAAGTAGTGGGCTAGATATTTTCAGTATAACACTCTGTCATGGATGTGTTAGACAAGAAGATAGTAAACAGCTATGAACTTTGGTCTTCAGTTTTTCACACATAGGGAGAGCATTCACTGATGTGTAAAAAAGAGAAAATAAAAATAACTTCAAAAAATGCTAGAAGCAAGGAGAGCAGGAGAGGAGCAAGGAGGATGGTTGAGGGAATTAGCAAGAACGATTGAGGGAATGCCTACAATATAACAACTCTTTTTCAAATCATATCAATTTTCCTCGGGTAATATTTTCAGTAGCAATTTCACAGTTTCCGAACCCCAATACTTTTTTTCTGTGTGCAGTACTCTTGTTCAGAAAGCAATAACTTCTCAAAAACAACCATCATGCAATCTCTTTTGTCAATAAAAGGCAACAATGCCTGAAGCATGACATTTAAATATGCCTTAAATCACTCATGCGGCTATTCCATTAATAGTGCGATACAGCCATAGAACCTTGTTCTGTGTCAACTTTATGGATTCCATTGTTTAATTTAAAATAGATATTGGGAAGATCTCTCATAAGTTATTTTATGACTATTCCTTTCACCAAAAGCTTGCATGTAATTCTATAGATATTAAGTTTTTGAATCTGGACAGCGAAATACTGTGCACATAGATTTTTGTTAAATTGAATTTTCTGAACATTTTAGCAGATTTGATGTGCCATTACCAGATTCTGAGAGAACGCTGCTTCTTCAATTTTCACAATTCTCTATAAGTTGTGTAGCTAAAAGCAAAGACCACATACAACTCTACATTTAGCTGACTAAAAGCACATACCTTCAGATAATGAAAGAAGAGTCAAATACAAGCATGTTTTTGCAAACAGATAACTTGCGTGAAATCCACAGTATCCTCACTTAAGTGGCTCCATATTTGGAGAAATTCTGGTACAAGTGGCATTGTGTTAGGATCCTTAGCCACTTCTGTACATTTACAAGGCTTGGGCACTTTTGTTGAATTCACTAGGGCTAAGAAACCAATTTAGCCCCAAGTGAATATTCTGTTCTAGTTCAAGGTTATTGGTTGAGGTTATCAAGAGCTTGGGACAATAAAATAGACTTACCAGAAGGGTGGGTAAGTAGTTTAAGACTAAGATTGGTAAGAATTAAGATAGTTTAGAAAGGTTGAGAAAAAAACACTCAGGAAGTATTACAAGTACTTTGCACTGTTCCAAATGAAGGAGATAGAATATTTTAAAGCTTAAAGTCAAGAGAAAACACAGATATAAAGAAATCATACAATCTGAGATGAAAAGTCCTAGAATTCAGATACATATGAATTCAGGTATAGGACCTAAGAATTCAAATACGACTCAGGAGGAGAGGAGTGTGTGATATCCTAGATAATAATGTTTGTGCATGAATTAATCACTTAAACACAGGTAATTCTGACTCAGTAATATTATAACCAAAAATATGATCTTCCCCACTACAATCAAAGAGACAAAATTACTTTCTACTTTTGTGCTATGCTTTGTATTATTCACACTGCCTGAATTCTGCTTCTGCCTGTGAATATGAATAGTCATAGTATTTTACCTACCTTCTATTTTATCTCTCATATTAATTCAACTCTAGCTCTCCAGATAATACTTAGTTGCCTCCCTTGTATGCTGAGAGCACTTTATATTTATCTTCACTTCATAACTTATCATCAACTTACCTGTGGGCTTTCTTTTCCAGGCAGTATAATTCTTGAGGTTAAGAATGTACCTCATTCTTCTCTGTAATTGCTTCAGTGCTTGATATATAGAAGGTGCTCAATAAATGTTTATTAGATGAATATACGACTTCATGCATGAAAGTGCTCAAGATTATTTAAGAACAGTTTGTGACCTCTACAGTGTGACTTGAAGGTTGCCACCCTCATCTGTCTGCCGTTTGCTTAAATCCATTCTTCCAGAGCTCTAGGCTATTTTTATCTTTGAGTATTTTCTATAAAAACCACCCAAATGTTATCAGTAAAGATTTAAGTAAATATAGGCAACTTTCTGAGACAAAGTAGAATGCAAAATTTAAGCTAAGTCATGAGTTGTCAAGAAGACATTTTACAAATATCATAGTTTTACTCACACCTAACTCTGAAAACCACCTTACCTGGAATTTCCTATTCTCACAATGCTTAGTGTTTATTTTAATGACAACCGTAATATCTCTTTATAGACATCATGTAACTCAATGATTACATCTAATGTAGATGGTGATCTCGAGGGGTTCTTCAACACTTGATGCTCCAGACCATCAGCTTTAAAAAAAAGAAAGAAAGAAGGAAAAGAAAAAAAAAAGAAAAGAGAAGAGAAAGGAGAAAAAAGAAAAGAAGAAAGAAAGAAGAAAGAAAGAAAAGAAAGAAAGAAAGAAAGAAAGAAGAAAGAAAGAAAAAGAAAGAAAGAAAGAAAGAAAGAAAGAAAGAAAGAAAGAAAGAAAGAAAGAAAGAAAAGAAAAAGAGAAAGAAAGAAAAAGAGAAAAGCTTATGATGGTCACACTATCAAAAGAAGGCTAAAAGAATGGTCAAAGCTTTCTTTTGTTGAACCCACTTCAGAAATGAGCTATTATTATCTGAACTATCGTCTTCTTAAGGCTGAGTGGAATGAAGACATAAAATAAAACTTAAAAAAAGCCATAAATTCAGGCTTGCACCAGGCTGCTGAAATTTCCAGTTGTTCTCAAAACAGCTTCCTCTAAGCAGGGTAGATTTTTTGCTCAGATTTTCAATTCTATCTAGCCTCCCCAGGTAGACAGAGGCTAAGAGGTTGTCCAATTGGGATAACAGAAAGAAAAGTGTTTTACAGGGAGTAAAGCTAATAACTAACATTTGATGGATTTTTGAAGGGGACTCAGATCCCAAGCAGAAAAAAAGATGAAGATACAGTGGTTTCCCATTATCTGTCATTCTTTTTTCCACAGTTTCAACTATCCATGGCCAACCATAGCGTGGAAGCAGATGATCCTCCTTCTGAGATATTGTCAGAAGGTCACTAGCAGTCTAACCTTATAGTGCAATACCTACGTCATTCACCTCATTTCATAGCATGAAGGCATTTTATCATCTTAAATCACAAGAAGCATGAATATTTTTAAAGAAAGACCATAATCGTATAAGTTTTATTACAGTATATTGTTATAATTATTTAATTTCATTATTAGTTATTATTGTTAATCTCCTACTGCACTTAATTTATAAATTAAACTTCATCATAGGTGTGTATGTATAAGAAAAACATAGAGTATATAGGGTTCAATATTATCTGCCTTTTCAGGCATCCACTGTGGTTCTCAAAAGATAATTCCCACGAATAAGATGAGACTGCTGTATAAATGATATTGCTAATGTTATAGGGAGGAGATTTCAGATTTCATAATAGCTTACCCTCTTGTGATAGTCTGGATATTTTATCATTTATGGTAAATTTCAAAAATGACCACAAAATAGTTTGAAGCCCTTCTTATCAAAACATAAGAGGATGGGAATTCTTCTACCCATAATGTTAAAAAGTTTGTCTTGTGACTTGCTTTGACCAAATAAATGACTCAGAAACATTATTGTGCTTCCAGCTTAGGCCTTACCTCAAGAGGACTTATAATTTTTATTAAGTTCTTGGAATACCTATCATCTACTACAATGTGAAGAAGTTCTGCCTAGATTATTAGATGGAAAGAGATATGTGGTATAGACATCCTCATTAGCCATGTTAGTAGAGAGACATCAGATATGAGAAAAATATCATTTTAGGTAGCTCATAGACAAAACAATCACTGGCCACAAAAACATGAGTGACCACTGCCAAGAGCAACCTACTCTGGCCAAATCAGCAAAATGATCAGACAATCAACAGATTCATTAACAATAATGGTTGTTGTTTAAGCATTAAACTGTGATATGGTTTGTTTGCATATCAAACATTTGCTGAGGCATTATCATCACATTCAGTAACTATTTATTGAGCACAACTTTGTGACCGTTGTATTAAGAACTGGAGATACAGGAGTGAACAAGTCATACTCCCTGGCTTTAAATAGTTCACTATCTTTTGGGGAATATGATCAAACAGACATTTTAATACAATACTATAAGTGTTATAATGGGATAATCAGAGAATGCTATGGAACATCCAATTTAAGAAATATTTACCTATATAAACTGTGTACTTATATAAATGTATTCTTATTTAAGTATACAAATAAAATTAAAATAACAAAATTGATATTCTGTCTAGATATAGTGTTCTGAACTCATAACCCAAATATTCAAGGAATTAGAATAAAAAGAAATTTAATCATATCATCTTCTACCCTTCCTGCGTAGCAAAAAGGGAACTCTGTATGTCCAAACAGGGACAGGAGAGAGCCAAATCCTTCTCAAAAGAGTAATGCAGACATCTAGAATCATAAAAAGGACAAAAATCAAAGCCATATCAGTGGAATTATTTATTCCAATTGGGCTCTGACCATAGTGCCCAAGGAATAAAATTATTTCCCTTGGCTAGATGATCTTACTTTGTAATGATTCAGAAAGCATATTAAAATCAGATTTCTCTGGTGTGAAAAGTCATCCCATATTAATGTTGATACATGGAACAAGATCTCATACCTTAATCCCTCTATACCTCCACAACAAACCAACCATGTCTAAGGAGAATCTCACTAACCTTCAAGGAAGATCTTTACACTAATTTACCATAGATACTTCTTGATGTAGTAGGATAACCCTATTTTAACCACAATTTCTTCTAAGCAATCTCTCAAAGTACATGCTCTGTTAGATAGATTTTTTTTAAATTTTATTTATGATAGTCACAGAGAGAGAGAGAGGCAGAGACACAGGCAGAGGGAGAAGCAGGCTCCATGCACCGGGAGCCTGACGTGGGATTCCATCCCGGGTCTCCAGGATCGCTCCCTGGGCCAAAGGCGGCGCCAAACCGCTGCGCCACCCAGGGATCCCTGTTAGATAGATTTTTATATTATTATTCCCTAATAGCCAGATTGTTATCCATATTGTAAGAGACCTAAGGAAATTCTAATGGCTTGATATAAGTAATGTACATCCTTGAGTGTTTTGTAATATAGTAATTATTCTAGTTTCTCAAGGTGAACACAGGTTTATATGGTGAAGTAATCACTCAGGAACCAGGAAGATTGATGTGAACCTATATTTTTTTTTTTTTGTGAACCTATATTTTAAATGAGTTTGATATTGTACATAAACCTGCAGAAGTCACAGTGAAAAAAAAAATTGACTTGAAAAATATGTCTTATTCAGTGTGGAAAGATTGAAGCAAAAGTTTGATATGTAGCTAATTTCTAAGTTTCTTGTTTTGCTTTTTCTCACATCAGCAAATGTACAGTCAATACAGTATGTGCATAGCCTCAGATATAATTATGTATATTAAAGATTGTAAATAGCTTCTCAATTCTTGGTAATTTACATATTTTTGTGTGCATAGAATATTTGGAATAAACACATGATACCCAAAGAAGATTAAAGATAGGACTAGATCATCTTTAATTCAATGAAGCAAAGTTCTTGAATTTCTAATATTTGTGCTCAAATTACATAGTAAACCAAAGCATTAACTTGGCCACTTTCATGAATTTGTACACACACACACACACACACCACATACTCGCATGCTTGGATTCACCATTTATTATGGTTAGCTCTGTGTCAGGAACTGTCCAAGATGCAGGGAATACACAGCTAATTTTAAGCACCATATAACTCACAGAGGAAACAGATCCTTTCCTTATGAATGAGTGCAATGAGAAAGTATGCTAAGGTTATAATGGAAATGGGATCCTGAGGAAAAATAAAACCCCACTTATTACATAGGAGTTGGAAAGTAGGTGACATGCCTTGCTATAATAAATGCTGGAGAATATTCTTTTATGGTGATTTTTAAAGACATGTAGAAACAGTTGCTTGTAATAAGTATAGACCTTCATGTGCAATCATGTTGTCCCATTCTAGTCTTTACTGTTGTACTAGGAAAGGGTGTTTTGGGCACAATTATTTGAGGTGATTTTATTTAGTATTGTAATAATCTTTATTTTGCATAAAGAGCTCCAGGCAATACTAGTAGTGATAACTCCAGTGTTCTCTACTATCTTATAGAAAGATCTTCACTTTGTGGTTTCTTTATAACTCCTTTTTAAGCCACAGATCCACTATGACGGTTAGTTTATTTAAAATTCTGAGAATATAATCCATTAATTTACTTAACCAGGACAGATTAATTGTCATATACTGAGAGAGATTTAAGAATTTAGAACATTGGGGCACCTGGGTGGCTCAGTGGTTGAATGGCTGCCTTTGACTCAGGTTGCGATCCCAGGGTCCTGGGATCTAGTTCCACATCGGGGTCCTTGTAGGGAGCCTGCTTCTCCCTCTGCCTATGTCTCTACCTCTGCCTCTGTGTCTCTCATAAATAAATAAATAAAACTCTTAAAAAAAGAAGTTAGAATATCATCTACAAACCTTTCATTTGTGAAACACTTATTCTTCCCTGTAAATATCTCAAACTTGGTCGAGTCATGTGAATTCAACTATTGACATACTGACTGAGGGAAGTCACCAATTCTGATAAGTATATTGAATGTAAGACAAGCTTAACTTATTTCTTAACATTTCTAAATAAAACAGAATTCCTAGTTTATCTCCCCCTCCCCACTGCATTATCTTGTGCATTGGGAATAGCAACAGTTCACTACTCTAGAGTAAGAACAGCATGTTAATTGCTGCCTAGTATGTATATGTACATGCATCTGAAACAACCGAGCAATATACCCATTCTTACTAAATGCAAAGTTCTCTATGATTTTCTATATAATATATCCTATTTTATTAAAAACATTTATTGTGATCCACTAAATTAAGTTTATAAATTATTAATGTGTAACTATATGCAGTTTTAAAAATACTATTCTTGATAATGGAGGGATATTAAAAATCATGAAATATAGTGGTGTTATTATTAGGTCTATAAGGTTCATTGTGTATCTGCGTGGACATAAGACTAGACAGAGAAACAAATAGGAGGCAGTTGCATTACTCTTATCAAAAAATAATGTCCAAATTAGAGCAGTGTTGGTAGGAATTGAGAGGAGAATTTTAAAACACAGGACATATTTACTAGGTTGAATCAACAAGACTTAGTTGGAGGGTTGGGAAAGAGTAGAAAGAGAGACAAACCAGGGTAAATTCCTGTTTTACAACATGACTGAGCTGACGAATTCTGATATTGTCAATAAGGTACAGTAAATATCAGAGGCTGATTAAGGCTAGCCATGTTGACTTTGAAGTACCTCTAGAACATGTATTTAGAGATGTCCAGCTGGCATTTGAATGTTAGATCTGAAGTGCCATCAAGAAATTTAGAAAACAGAACTAGTAAGTCATCAGTACATAGTAACTACTTCTCAAAGTCAACAAAGACAGATCACCTAGAGAGAGGCTGCAGAATCAAAATAGCAGATCCTAATGGCAGAATTCTGGAGAGAACTAATACCTACCAGCTAGACAATGCAAAAAGAGTCTCAAGACAATGCAGAACTTGGAGAGCCAGGAGTTTGTGATGATTCAAATGGCTGATGAATACTCTCCAGTTGTGTGAAAATATCAACAATGTCAAAGGCAACAGAGAAGACCATCAAGACATGAACAATAAATATTCATTATGTTTGGAATTTTGGAATTATAAGGCCATTGATGAAAAGAGTGGGAGATATTTCTGCAAAATACATGAGAAAAAAAGCTACACTGCTGGGGTAGAGAAGTGGGTGCAGACACACTGCTTGCACAATATCCTTATGACAAGTTTGTAGGTAAAGGAAAGAAAATAGATGAGCGTAGTACGGAATCAAGAGAAAGTTGTTTTATTTTTTGATGGTCCATTTTGTTTTCACTTTTGTTCATTGGCAGACTAAGAGTTTTGACAATGTATTGGTATAAGGAATAAGAATGATGAAACTGGGGCACCTGGGTCACTCAGTGGGTTAAGCATCTGCCTTCAGCTCAGGTCATGATCCCAGGGTCCAGCCCCATGTCAGGCTTCCTGCTCAGCATGGACTCTGCTTCTCCCTCTCCCTCTGCTGTTCCCCTGCTTGTGCTCTCTTGCTCTATCTTCTGTCAAATAAATAAATAAAATCTTTAAAAAAAGAATGATGAAACCCCAATAAAAATTAAGATAAAGCCTAAGATTTACAATAAAATATCAATAAGGAATCTGATCATGTGATCTCCAAAATAAGAGATATCAATGACTAATTTTTCTAATGAATTGATTTTTAATATTAAAAAAAAAGAATGACAAAGTCTCACAATCATTGAGAGAGGACATTTTCACCTAACAAAATACATTTCTACATCTCATGAATACCTTCATCAGAATTTTAGTATTAATTAAAATTCCTGACTTAACTTTCAGACATGAAATGAGGAAAAATAAACATGCTATATTGTGACAATTAAAGATGGCCAAAGTCCTTTGATATTCTACCATTCAAGAAATAGGGTCTATGTTCCTCTCCCTTGAATCTGAATGGACTTTGGGGACTCTTGAAACCAAACCAATATAGCAAAAAAGAAACCTTTCTAGTTCCTGAATCTAGGCTTTAAAAGAGGAAGCTTCCACTTCCTGTCTCTTGACATAGTCTTCCTAGGAGCTTTTTGCTGTCATGTGAGAGGTACAACCATTCTGACACAATTACACTGGAGTGGTCAGTCATGGACACTGGTGAACTGGCCAGCTGAGTCCCACCTTCCAATCATTTCATCCAAGACACCAAACATATGAGTGGAGCTATTTTCACCTTCTGTATCAGCCCATCAGGCTGCTGAATAACAAATGTTGACTTCAGTCTATGACAGACACATAGCATAGAATCACCACATGAATCCTAACCCACAAGACATGAAATATGTTTTAAGCTGTTAAGTTTTGAGGTAATTTGTTATGCAGCAGTAATACCTGGAGACCAGTAAAGTTGGAGGACCAACTTTATATGAAAATCCTCACTACCAGTCACCAAACATGCATCGGCGTATCATAAGATCCATCACAGCTGCAAAATACAAAGAGAAACAACAAGTGAAAGATGCACAGAAAATGAAAAAGAAAGAACCAAAGACTATTCTTCCACACGATCCCAGTGCTGATGTTTTTGTTATAGCAGCTGATGAAAAGCCGATAGAAATACAGTGGGTAAAACCAGAGCCAAAAGTGGATTTGAAGGCAAGAAAGAAAAGGATTACAAAAGGCAAAGAAAATGAAACAGAAGATGAACAGTGGCAATGCAAAATGAATCAGTGGATAACTAACTTTTCAGTAATTTTATATTTATTTTGTATTCAGTGTGTAAATACGGTTTTATTATCCAGGACTACCTTACATCTCATTAGTGTGGCATTTAAGACAGAAAAAACAAATTAAACTTAAACTTCGTGGCTTAAAAAAAAAATTTGAATTTCAAACCTGGAGACATGTTTTAAGAAAGATTAATTTATTTCACAGATTAACAATTAAAAATAATTTAACTACCAAAAAACATGTCCCATTCACCCCTTGACTATTTTCTTGGCAATTATCTATCTTAACTCCTTCTTTACATGCTACCTAGGGGAAGAAAACAATAGAATTTCTCAGGATTTGATTAAGTTCTATTCAATAATGGTACATGATTATTTTATAAAAATTTTAAAAATCTACCCTTTATTTAGATATGACACTAAAAGAAAAAGAATCCTAGTTACAACATTAATGCTATTTTTATACCCATTATCTATACCTTTAAGTAATGTTCTTTAGTAAAGTATAACAAACACATATTACTCTATGTTAGCAAATATTTTCCATTGTTTATAATGCATATTTGAAGCAGACTAAAAGAAATGAATTGATACCTAATGTATAAAATATAGTGAAACCTGGTTAAAGGTTCTAAATAATGGTGTTTCCTCACATAATACTCATTAAAATAAAACAAAACCAAAACTCAAAAACAAAATACCCAGGTAAGAGCTTTGATGTTCAAGATCCTTGAGGTTATTTATGTATTTATTTCTCATGGAAATTGGAGCCACTTGAAAAATATGGATGGATGGATAGATAGATAGATAGATAGATAGATAGATAGATAGATAGATAGATGAGACAGACACTCTCCACTACTGTTCAGAATGTTATATAAACTACAAAGTTTGGAATTTGAATGTGGTAGGTAAATTGATTATTTTATATGAGATATAATGAATGTAAAGCAAATAATATTTTTTCTTTTTTTTTTAAGATTTTATCTATCTGAGAGAGAGAGAGAGAGAGAAAGAGAGAGAGAGAGGCAGAGACACAGGAAGAGGGAGAAGCAGGCTCCATGCAGGGAGCCCGATGTGGGACTCGATCCCGGGTCTCCAGGTTCACGCCCTGGGCTGAAGGCGGCGCTAAACCACTGAGCCACCCAGGCTGCCCATAAACAATATTTTTGCACATATCTTCTAAGATTAAAGATAGTTATTTGACATGAAAGGGAACTGTTCTAGGGAATGAAAAGTTTTAAAGAAAGATTTATGTAAAATTGCTTATATCTATTTCTGCCTAATTTTATGTTGGCTGCACATTATTTTAACTAATGATAGTATGCGTGACTTTATTATTATACTTTCTTAGATTTAAAAAAATATGCTTTTGATTGCAATTTTCATTGCTTGGAGTAAATAAAAAAATGCTGCAAAAGTAATGCTGTATAAAGTAACCCTGGACTAGATCACTCTTTTTATTAATGAGTATTTCTCTGTTTAACAAAAACCAATTAATGTTAAGTACCATTTGAAGATATATTTTTATGTAAGAGATCAGATACAGAATATTTTTCAGTGCATGATTAGCTTTAAAATATCTGGAAAGCAAATTTTTCATTTTATTTGCTATTCATATAATAAAAAATTGAATTTCAAGGGGCTGTATCAAACAAGGATATTTCTTTAAAAGTTAATATTATGCAATTAGTTTTAACAACAGCCTTACTGTAAGAGGAAGGCTAGCCTCTAATAATTCATGTAAAAATTGTTACTCTACTCTCTTACGTTAGTGAATGCACAATTAACTGATTTAGATAAAACATAAAGATAAAGTCTCATAAATCCCCCATTCATAGACAGATATTTGTTAGTACCTAATATGTGCCAGAGAGGGAATACTAAACAAAAGTCTATATTGTTGGCTTTGGGAAACTTACGTTGTTAGTGGAAAAATACAGAATAAAATAAAAATATATATATATATATAGTATGTCAGGTTGCAAATGCTAAGAATGGAGCAGGAGAAGGAATACAGAGTTAATGGGTCTGAGAGAAGAGTGCTCTATTTTACATAGTTTAATCAGGGAAGACCTCTCTGTAAAACTGACCCTTGAGCAGAGCAGAATATGAGGGAAAGAGCCATATCATATAGATATCTGAAATAAAGACATTCCTTGCTAAGGAAACAGAATATGGAAAGAGCTTGAGAAGAAGAAAGGCCACATGAAACATAAAGAAGTAAAGCCACTAGAACAAATGAACAAGGGAAGACACGAAAAGGACAGAAAGTAGAGGTGAAGTGGGTGAAGATCCTGGGAGGACTTAGGAGACCAGGCTAAGGGCTTTATAATTAATTCTCAGGAAAATGGGAAGCTATCTCAATGTTTTGAGAGGAGAAGTGACATTTTGTCTTTGGTTGTGAAAAGATCACTTTGGCTGTTATGTATCATTAGTTACATAATATAGAATTACATTTGTTGTTAATAACAAAGGAAAGGAAATCCAGAATTTCCCATGTTATGAATCATTACAAGAAAGTCAGACAAATCCAGCTCAAAAGGTTCAATTTAATTGGTAGTTTTCAAGATATTTGCAATGCATTTTATGGATCTAATCGTACTCAATCTTGAGGTCTCGTCATTATTATAAGCCCTAATGTCAAATATGAAAATTAGAATTTCTCATTAGGGAATTCTGAAAAGTTCTTGGGTGATCTTCCATTAGCCTCACTTTTACTTCCATTTATAGTCTTACATGTCTTTCAAGGTCTAAATTACTATTCATCTAGCTCTCATCCAGCTATGAGTAATTTCTAATAGACAGATCCCCAGTTAGCTTCTGCATAGCAAAAAGCATGTGATGTACTAATTGAATCTCAATTAGCTTACATCATATCTCTTACAGAATTTCAAAACATGTTTGTTACCCTATTAAAGGTTTCGAGAAAGAAGGACAAATATTTTTTGTTCTGTGTTGCTATGAAAAGGAATCCAACTATCTGTTTAGGACTCATAGCTTTCATCATATCAAAGTATAAAAGAAGCCTATAAATAAATAAAGGGATAAGGTGACTTCTTTCATGAATTGTCTGAACACCAAAGAGCACAAGCTAATGTTTACTTCAGAGTATAGTTACAGGTGGCAGGATCATCCACAAGAAGCCAAACCACAGGCTCTTTCCTCTGCTCACCTGCAACACTGTGACTTGCTTCAATTCCAAAATAATTAGAATGAGATGTGGCTTCTTATTGGAAAATCACTCAGCTGGCTTACTTTAATCTCTCTTAGAGATGGTTCACAAAGAAAACAACAGTGAAACAGCAAATAACTTGGGGGCAAAAATAAAGCCAAACAAATTTATACTAAAAAAAAAAAAAATAGAAACTCTTCACAATTAGATGAGATGTGAACTAATTGTGATTTGCCCAGTAGCTGTACTCCCTACTAGAAGTTAAAGTATAATATTTCTTCTAAAAGGCACTATAAAAGGGAGAAAGTATCTGTAAGGCCAGCAACTTAGAGAAGTTTAGAAATTTTCAAAGAAAAGAGATGCTGCGCAGGCCTCAGAATATCCAGTTTTCTCATTTCCCCCAAAGTTTTTGGTGAAGTGAATGGAACATTGTACTTTGTTTATGAACAATCAGGTATTTCCTATTAATACAATTTCTTACTATAATAAAAATACTGAAGCAAATAATAAAATCATGGCAGAATTTTAAAATAACTTATCAATAATAGCCTTATAAGTAGTCAGCAAATGTGAGATGAAGAAAGAGTCCCAATTAACATTTGGTTTTCAATATAGCTGTGTGTATATACAAATACATTTATGCATATACAAATATATATTTATATTTATATTTATACTTATTTTTGACAGTCATTATTCTAGGCTTGAGGAATACCCCTGAATAAGAAGTGCTTGAGTTCATGAAATGCTTGAGTTCGTGAAGCTTGTATCTAATGAAGAGAGACAGATCATGGACAATTAAATAAATCAATGAAAAAGAATATTTCAGGCAGAAATGAATGCTGCAAATAAAGTAAAAATAGAGGAAAAGAGTTGAGAGTTATTGGTTGATTTAGCTCATTCTTTAAGAGTCAGGAAAGCAAGGTGTTTCTGAGATTTCAATTGAATTAAAACTGAAAGGGCAAGAAGTCATCAGGCAGTATTCTAGACAAAGGACATGGCAAATGCAAAGCCCCAAGGAGAAACAAAACTTGAAGCATAAAGAAGGCTGATGTAGCTGGAACACAGGACGTTAAGGAAGCAGTGGTAGGAACTGATGCAGAAAATGTAAGCAGGGATCAAAACCTGAATTTTATTGTAGTGTGATGTGAAGCTATTGAAGGAGTTTAATCTGAAGAAAGACTAGATTTGATTTATATCATAAAAAAAAAGTTACTCTGCAATCTATGTGACCAAGGCTGAAGTAGAAGTTAGAAGGTTAGAGGCACAGTTCAGATGTAAGACAATGCTATCTTGGGCTAAGAAATTTAACTAAAGTGTCAGGAGAAAATTTTTTAATTATAATAAAGAATAAAGTATTCTTTACTTAAGCACGTTACAATCATCCACTAACACATGTACAATTGATGTGCTAATTACAGATCATTCTGAGCCTTTGATTAATATTGGCTCCCTAGGGAGTCTTATTAAGCAAATATTTGTATCATTAAGACTAATTGATTTTCTTTTAGACATACAGACTAGTGCTTTTTACAAGTGAATGTGCCAAATGTAAGAGAAGGATCATGTAGAGAACATTCATTCATCAGAGCCCTGGGAACTAGGAGCAGGACATATTCACAGCATGACACAAAATTAAAGCTACCTGTCCTTGACTTCATCCTCAATAATAAATACTTAAGAACCTGAAGATGATGATGATGACTGATGAAGATACTGTTATAGTAGTCTCTACATGGGAGAATAAATGTATTCATTTAAGGTATTAAGCATCTTAATTTTTGAACTGTTTTCTATTAGTAGTGATACATTTAGACCAATTCATTCATCACTTTCTTACAGACTCTCTTGTGATGAATTGTGAGAAGCCATTGTGTTAGGAGTTCAACATGAGGCCAAAGAATAGAACCATAAATTTAATAGAGATTCTGATCCTGATTCTGTGTGTGTGTGTGTGTGTGTGTGTGAGAGAGAGAGAGAGAGAGAGAGAGAGAGAGAGAATACACACCTTGAGCTGGCAGGTGAGACAAAAGAAGAAATTATAGATTTTACTGAGTGCTACTCATTGTACTGTTTCTTTACCTATTTACAGGTGATCAGAACAATACAGTTCATACAGATTCCAAACACATCTGCCAGCCCTCATCAAAGATATTATTTGCTGTAATTGCTATTCAAATGTTAAGCTTTTAAAAATAAAAATCTGCATAAAGGTGGCCTGCCTTATACATGAAGTCCAAAAAGGAAAAGAAAGCATCAACATGCAGAAGAGTGACTGGCACAGTATATATATATCTGTTGAAAAAAAGTCCTTATACAACAGATGAGAATGTCTGGGGTATTTGGAAGAGAGCTAACCCAGTCTGATTGCATTCCACAATCTCTCTACTAGAAGGAACTCAAAAAGAAGGGAAATCATAATTACTGGGTTATGCTACCTCCAGGACTACTGATTAGCCTCTGAAAGTGGTGTCCATAATTTCTTCAGTCTATTATTGTTGGTAGCATCTGCAAAGTTTTAGATTCAAAATATACTCAAAGCACTACTTTTTACATATGTATCCATCAATGAATAAAGATTGAAGTATACTTCAACATTTTCCCTTCACAAATAAGAAAATTGTAATCTTGAAAGATACTCACCTTACCTAAGCTAAAACAGCTGATTAGCGATTCATGGATCCCAGGGCTTCCAGTTAATAAAATACCATTTATATTACCCTAAGCAACCAATTATCATCATAATCAATATTATTAACAAAATAAGTTATTTATAACATTCATTTTCTTAAGTTTATATATAGCGTGTTTCTTATGCCAAGAACTCATTCTGTACATTTACACACAAAATAATATTCCAGTATTTTAAAAGAGAATAAATTTTTTAATAAGCAGCAAAGAGTCTTTGAGATATATTAGAATGTCTACAGAGAAACAGTAATAATTCTAAGTTTTTCAAAGTAGCAGGATTTCAACTTCTACTCTTTTTTTTTTGTACTCTTTCTTAAATATCACTATGAATGGCAGCCTTTTCATGTGAAGACAGTTTATTTTTTGATGTTACTCATATTACCAAATACACTTCTCTTTAAATTTGAATTTCAAGTAGAATGGTGAATTTCTTATGAAGATATTTTAGGAGTCAGGCTCCTATTAGGTTAGGTACATAAAGCTTATATATTCCCCTTACCATGTTTTTTGATGTGAAATCAGAGATTGAACTAGAATACTTAATTACTCACGTAGTTCTTGAGTAATTATTAATCTTGGTAAATTTCTCTAAAATTATGGTCATGGGCAGTTTTCAAAGCTTTTGTTTTCTAAAGATGATAATATTCTGTCTTCCTTTGCTTTATTCTCATCTAATTTCTACCTTTGAGGTGCAGACCCACTGAAAATTTCATCACCTATAGAACAGCTTAAATCTCTTACAGCTGGAGAACACTATAGCAACACCTAAATTGAGATAAATAGTAGATTCTGTTATTTTCTCAGCAATGTCCTGCTGAAACTATGCTGAAAAAGTAAAATCCTCAAAGCTGGGAGAGCACCAAGAGGCCTTCAGGAATCTTTTATAAGAAGTGTTACTCAAGAACTAGGCTCAAGTAAGTAGGTCTTGTTACATGTGCATGCTGATCTTATAAAACACCCTTATGCATTGTCAGTACTCACTTTGGACTGTTCTATTTACAGTCTTTGAGATTCCTTTGTTAGGAGGAATTCTAGTCATAGCACTTATGAAAACAATACCATGTTTTCAACATACTAGTACAGTACGTGAAAAAAATGTTTAAACTTGGTTATATCTTTTGAAATTGTGTCAGCTGAACTATAGTGACTGAACCAAATAGGACTTTTTTTCTCATGATAAAAATAGACCTAGAGGAAGCAGTTCAAACCTGATCTAGGAGCTTTCCAATGTCATCACAGTATCTTTTAACTTTTAACCTTACTCTCCACAGAGTTTGGCATTTAACCTCATGCTCATAGGATGGTTGTTCTATGTCCAAGAATTATATCCATAGAGGAGAAAGGGAAAAGGCCAAAAGCAAAAGGCAGAAAGCCGATTTCAATCCTCTTGCCTTCCAAAATTTTGCGTGAGGGCCCATTAGTGATATCTACCTATATTCTGTTGCCTAGAAATAGATCATGTGACTATGCCTAGTTTAAAAAATAATATATAGGAAGGTGATCATTCTTGCTGAGTACAATGTCAGTCTGAAAATAAACAAATAAAACATTTTCTTAGTTAAGGAAGAATGGGGCAAATGTATTGACAGGTAAGTAAAATGTGTTTTCCCTTATGAAGGAAATGTTGATCTTGCTTAAAAGTTTGCTAACTTTGGGGCACCTGGCTGGCTCAGTTGGTTGAGTGTTCCACTCTTAGTTTCAGCTCAAATCATGACCTCAGAGTCCTGAGATTAAGCCCCACCCCCACCCCTCAGCTCCACACTCTGCCAGGGGTCTGCTTGTGATGCTCTCTCTTTCCCCCTCTGCCCCCCCCACTTTCTCTCTCTCTCCCAAATAAATAAATAAATCTTTTTTAAAAATATTAAAAATTAGCTAACTTCTCCTTTGTTGTAGAAATCTTTGATACTCCTACACACACAGTGCTTAGTTAGACCTTTCTTTCCAGATCCAAAGTTAAGTATTTTACTCAAGTTCCCTTAATATATTCTTTCTTCCCTTTTTCTATTGCTGAAGGCCCAGTTTTGTTTATACCTAAGATACAACTCCTCAATAATAATTTTGATTTCAAGATGAGGAGTCGGATACTTTTCCAAAAGGTGGAATGAAGAAAATGGGCCTTTATGTTTTCTCTATTCAGGCTTGTATATTAAGCTTGAAAAAGAGAGGATTTAAAATCCATGGTTTTTAAACTACATGGTTGAGTTAACTTGAGAAACATTAAAAGACTGACTTCTCATCAGGAAGCAAAGCAGCTCCTCTGTGAATGACAAAACATGCAAGTCCCCATACTGCTTACACATGCAACTTCATACAGAACTACACTGAACACAAGTGGGGATTACCCATAGCAAATTTCTTGACCAATTCAGAGTCAACCATGGATAGCCACAGAATTATGATCATCGTGATTTGCCCTGGCATGAAATTGGAAGTTGGGCTTACGGTATGTAACATGTCCCTAGGCCATCTTCAGAATGAATATGAGATTATAACATCAGATAGATCAGATAGAGAGCCTTCTCTCTATAATCTCTATAATCGAGATACTTATCTCTGTAAATTTCTTTGTGAAAGGTGGGGATCTTCAGGATTTATTAACATTAATATGCCAACCTATCCTCATCAGTATGTCAAAAGTATTTTATAAAGAGGGATTTCATAAAAAATGAGAAAAGTCTCT
This sequence comes from Canis lupus baileyi, assembly GCF_048164855.1. Lineage (NCBI taxonomy): Eukaryota > Metazoa > Chordata > Mammalia > Carnivora > Canidae > Canis > Canis lupus. The sequence continues at coordinate 14,662,276 of NC_132867.1, forward strand.
CATATATAACATAGTAAGGAAGATGGTTGAGGACTGTCTTTGAAGTCATTAAGAACTGAGTTTAATTTCAGACTTGGTTATTTCAGCCTGTGCAAACTCTTGATATCTCATTTCCTCACTTTTAGAGTGTTAAACACATGCCTCAAATGCTTATTATGAAGCTTGAATAATATAATAAACATAAATACTTGAAGCAATGTTGCCATATATTATATGCTCAGTAAATGATTGTCACTGTTGGTAGGGAATTAATCTAGAAGGGAATGAAAAATGACTAAGTCCTCTATGATTTATCTATACTTAGAAGAATTTGGGAGACACCCTTGTGGGATTTTGTAAAACACACTGATAGTTAAATACCATTTTCCACATCATTCTCTGAAAATATATTTTAATGCTTTTTAACATATTCTGAATAAAGTCACAGGAGCAATTGAAAAGCATGTATTATCAGTAGATCGTTTTATCAAAGCAGAAGTAGTCTCTTTAAAGTTTAAATAAACACTCAAGAAAAAACTAAAAGTAGTTTTGGGAAACAAAGGAAGAAGATGGTTACCAAAGAGTTATCAAAGGAAACATTTAAATACCAAAGACTAGTAGTAAATAATAGGAAAAATATCTTTCTTATGATAGAGACTATGCTTAGGACAAAATAATGTGAGTCTGAGAAACTGAAGTGTAAAGTAGGCTTGGAGCATCTTACCATAAGAGGAAGAGGGTCACATGGACAGTAAAAAGCTTTACCAGGGTAATTCCTTTTTTTAATGTTTCATTAAAATGCTATGAACCAAACAGCCATAATATGCCTTCAACATTTACTTGCATTTGCTATTATAAGTCTAAAATAATATGAAAAATCTAACACAAAACAACATAATAGGTGCCCATAATTCATAATAAAAAACATGCTTGCACAAATGAAATTCATTCCTTATTATATCTCAAATGAAAGTCTCTTTCAATTTTAAAGCATCCGTTCTAGCTAAAAGGGTTCATTCAATATTTAAACAGCATCAACTTTCATCTTAAATAAGCTGCAAATGCTAAAACCTATTGTCTGAACTTAAGACAGTTTTGTTTTTGAGGAATGTACATTGGGCAAATACACATGTAATTTTACTCATTTTAGATTCCTCTGTTGTTTCTTCCCAAACAACCATAATTTGAATCTAAAGAAAAGGTTTGTAACACACTCTTTTTTTTTTTGTAACACACTCTTTAAGTAAGAATTGATGATTATCAAGATACATTCTATTTCTAATATAATTAAGCATAAAAATATAGGTTTATTGCTATGAACAAGGATGAGTAAGAACTTGCCCCTGCCATTGAGAACCTTATGTCCTAGTTACAAGTGAGTCTGAATAAGCTAGTATTAACATGAGTTCTATAATGAAAGAGTAAAGCAGGTATTACTAGAATGGAGAAGGGAACACATTTCTTGAGTATTCACTGGAAGAGAAGGTAAAACTGAATGAAGAGTTTCATGCTGCTATATAGTTTAGTATCTAGAAGAATGGGACAACAGGTAAGAAACAAATCAGTCCAGAGAACAGCTGGTGTCTTTTTTGAAGTGGGAAAGAAGGAAGACATTTCCAGAACTGTGGCCGCGCAAAATCCCAAGTAAGGGAGACTCTCAGGTATACACAACAAATGTCTATTGCCAGGGAAAAGAGTGTGCTTATGTATAATTAGTTTCTAGGGGAGTGGGGCTGCTAGATTATCCCATTTGGAGGGCTTGTCATAGGCTTAGTATATTTTAAAGCTACAGACAAGAAATTATATCTAGATAATAACATTGGTTGTTCAAAACACTGAGAAAATAAACTATAAGTGGTTATTTTGTGAAATAGTCCCATAAAATATTTCGGGGCAATAGGATTGTTTTCCTTGTGGGTAAGTATATTTTAAGACTGTATGTACATTTTTTTAAGTTTAGATATAGTTTATATGTAATTTGATGTAATTTGGTGGTTTTAGTCTATATAAATTGTATTTAAATAATTCTATTTTCTAGTTGTATCTTGCTATTATAAAACATAATTAATTTTGTTTGCTGATCTTATATCCTGCAACTTTGGTAAAATCACAGTAATCCAGTTGTATTTTTTTGTAGATCTCATTGAGATTTCCTTATTTACAATCAAGTCATATATGAATAAAGGACATTTTCCTTTAGTTACTGTATGATCACTTCAATCATATGAGTTTCAATGAGTTTCGCTAATTGTACACATGTTGCCATCAAACAAGATAAAATAGAAAAAAATTTCATCACTCCAGAGAGTTTCATTTTGCAAACTTCCAGTCAACCCTATTTCCCCCGAGTCATTAATTGTTCCTATTTCTATTACCACATTTTTTGGGCCTGTTCCTAGTATTCATATAAAGGGAATCATATAGCATATGCTCTTTCGACTCTGTTGTCTTTTGCTCACTGTTATGTTGTTGAGCTTCATCTATGTACATAGATATAGATGATATATAGATGATATAGATATAGATAGATCTCTTCTAGAAGTTTTTCTCCATGTAAATTTTAGAATAAGTTTATCAATTTCTTCAAAATTTTGGCAGCCGGGGTGGCTAAACGGTTTAGCACCGCCTTCAGTCCAGGGCGTGATCCTGGAGACCCAGGGATCGAGTCCCATGTCAGGCTCCCTGCATGAAGCCTGCTTCTCCCTCTGCCTGTGTCTCTGCCTCTCTCTCTCTCTTTCTCTCTCTCTCTGTCTGTCTCTCATGAGGAAATAAATAAAACCTTAAAAAATACTAGAATTTTGTTGGAATTCTGTTGAATTTATAGATAAATTTATGGAGAATGTACACTCAACAATATTGACTCTTCCAATCATGACCATTTATTTAAGTCTCTTTTTGTTCCAGTTTTCTTTAATTTTTGACACTTGTTAAATTTGTTCTTAAGGATTTCAAGTTTTTAGTATTGTTATAAATTAAAAATAAAATATAACAATGAAGCCATATGATTTATAGTATAACAATCATGTCCAGATATATTCTTTATGATTTAGTTTCTTAAAATTTACTGACTTATTTAATAGCTAATAATATGGTCTATCTTGATACATGTTTCCAGTGATTTTTAAAAAAAAGTGCATTCCTAGTTGGAGTATTCTATAAATATTAACAAAGTCAAACTGGTTTTTTGTTTCTGTTTCTATATGTATATGTGTTTTGTTTGTTTTTGTCCACTTGCTCTATCCATTGCAAGAGAGGTGTGTTAAAATCCTCAACTTTGATTGTGGATGTATCTATTTCTTCCTTTATCTCTGTCAACTTTTGCTTCAGGTTATTTGAAATTTTGTTATCAAATACACATATACTTAGAATTGTTAGGTCTCCTTGATGACTTGATCCTTTTATCATTATGAAATGCCCTCTTCTCTCTGGTAATAGACACTCTGCTTAAAGTATTTCTTATTCGAAATTAACATAGCCACAACCGTTTTCTTACACTCAGTTTTGCATGACATAGCCTTTTCACTCTTTTATTTTAAACCTCTTTATATATTTATAGTTAAATTTTTTCACTTAAACATCAGACAGCTGAATCCTGCTTTTTTTTTTTTTTAACCCAATCTGGCATTTGTTTCCTAATTGGCATGTTTATTCTATTTCCATTCAGTGTAATTATTGATATGGTTATATTTAAGCCTATCATTTTATGTCACTTTTTATTCATATATTCTTTATTTTTTGTTTCTCCTTTATTGTTATCTTTTGACTAACTCTATTATTCTGTAGATTCTTATTTTACCTTTTCTATTGGCATTTTAGCTTTGATCTCTTTTGTTATTTTATGTGCTATTCTAGAGAACACGATATATATCTTTAATTTATCAAAATTAAAGGGGCACCTTTAGGGGCACCTGGGTAGCTCAGTGGTTGACCATCTGCTTTTGGCTCAGGTTGTGATCCCAGGGTCCTGGGATCAAGTCCCACATTAGGGTCCTGCAGGGAGCCTGCTTCTCGCTCTACTTCTCTGCCTCGCTCTGTGTGTCTCTCATGAATAAATAACTAAAATATTTAAAATATACATATATATATCTTTAAATTATTAAAATGTATTATAAACAATATACTTCCATTTATCCTGTTCCTCCCCTTTATGTAATTGAGGACTTACAGTTCATTTCTCCATGTGCTACAAACCACGCAGCGCATTATATCTCAGGCAAAGATGCATCCTCTCCTGTCAGGCTGCTGCTAATGTCAGGGACAACTCAATCTAATCTAGAGCTCTGTACTCCATCTGGGCTTTGTTGAAGCTTTAGTTAGATTCCATTCACCACCAAATATTAATGCTAAAACCCAAAGTGAACCTCTGAATAATATTTTCTGCACACAAATCCGTAAGATCACAAAAACATTGCAGCTCCCAAAGTCACCTAAATGTTACCTAACGATTGCAGGAAGAAACTCAAAGGGACATTTTTAGGTTGATGTGTCTACCACACATTCTAGGAATTTTTATTTAACTTTTATTCATCATCTTATATTATTATATAGATATTCTGATTGAAATAACATAATCCTAATGGCATTTTTAAGTAATCTTATTATATGTGATTTTAAGGAGAAAATGAATACATCTAGAATGTTAGCCAAATATAACAGTTAAGAGGATGGGCTTTACAGTCAGTTTCTCTCGTGGTATTCACAATTTGACCCAACCCCAAATGAGGAATGTTAGTACCTCTTCTATAGTATTGATTTGATAATTAAATCATATAATAATAGCAAACATTATTGAACTTAAGCCTTTGTCAGGCAATATAACTTACACATAGTTAACTTATGTTAACTGATTGAACCCTCTACTGATAATGAATGTAATTCATCTAGTATATTGTCACATTTTCAAAACTCAAAAATTATTACGTTATAATTTCAATACTCCAGAGTATGATGGTTTACTAAACTAAGTTAGAAGCCATGTCAGATTCTTAGCCAGGGAGTAGTTACACATCACAATATCACCAGCAAACACATACCTCCTTGTGCCCACACATACGTATATGTACACACATACAAGTACAGAAATCAGTATGGCACTTTCAAATGTCTAACAAAATATCACATTTGGTCCTAAGAGCCCTGTGCAATAGGAAAGCTGGATTTATAAAACTTATTTTTAAAATGAATAAATGGAAGTATATCATAGTTTAATGATTAACTAAAGATTTCATGAGAGGTTGTGGCAAATACCAGATATGTAAACAGACATCTGTGTTAAGGGTTCTCCTCTTCCTAAATACACCCAGTATTTCTCCTATATGAAGGGAAAGATTTTCCTTTGTAATTTTTTATTATATTTCTCAAAGCCTCTCTAAAAATATCACTTGCCTAGAATGTGTGACAATGATTGGTGTCACAGAAAATTCATCACCTTCAGATGATTTTTTTTTCACTTGATATTAGAATGGAAATTAGGATTTAATATATTACTGGTTTTATATACAACTGCCCACGAACAAAGCAGTAATAAATTATTGTACAGGCATAATAAGCAACTGAGGGCCCTCAGTAATCATAAATAGTAATAACTATCTTTAGTATTAGCATTTTAATAATAATTTATAATAATATAATGAAGTTCTAATTTGTCAAAAGTATACTATCAAAGGAGACTTATTTTGGTAAGGACTTGCTCTAACAAAAGCAAAAGTGATTGGTTTAAAACTCATAAAAGCATCCCCAAAATAGCCTATATTTAGGAAAAGGTTATGTCAACGTATCCAGAGTTTTGGCATTCTTCTTACTAAGAACAGAAAAAGAAACAGCTGGAATTCAAGACATTTTTTTTTTAATTCAAGACATTTAAAAGCATATCTTAACATATATGAACTGCTCAGTTTTTGTCAAGTATTTAATGGTTGTCTATTTAAAAGTTATCTTGTAAAAAGAAGCTACTGAATTTTTGATAATCATATGTCTTGAATTTAAAGTATGCTATTCATTATGATTTAAAATGCTTCAGTCTATGTTGAGTTTTAAAACAACTAGAGAAACAGATGTCAGACATCCAGTGTTGCTATTCTCAATCAGAGATCATTTTTAGTTTAACTGTTCCTTCTCTACAACTGTAATAAATTTGCTTTCACATGCATTTCTGGTCACAAGAACTGCAACCCCTAAAAAATGTAAAGCAAAGCTGAGATTTGCAAATGCCCCAGACGTTGTTATGCAAAGAAAGTCTCTGTCTAGCCTGAAAGAAAGAATTTAGGTGTTAATTAGAAGTGTATTTGGAGAGTTCTCTAAATTCTAAGAAAACAGTTTCTTAAAAGAACCCCTCCTGAAACCAGCAAATAAATTCAGTGAGGTACTCCTGCCAAACAGGTTGAAAATAGGTGCTAGTAACACAGACTATGCTCTTTGCCTTCTATTTTCATGTTTAAGAAATACCTTTTCTGAATAAAAGGAAGATGTAGCCTTCTTTATTCTCTGTTATTGCCCACTGATGTCTGCCTCAATTTTTACCCAGGTGAAGAGTGTGGGTCGGGTATGAGAAATGTTGGGTTAACAGAGCAGGGGGGGCTCAATGTGTTCATTAAATTCTACATCTAGACTCAAGGAGACTTTCCTTCTACAAACATGCCACAACTATTCTTCGACTCACAGACTGAGGAAATGGGATATTAAAATGTAAATATTACTTCTTTAATTATTTCAAGTTTCTCATTCCTTATTAAAAGTATAGTTACTAACTCATGCTTAGCACCTAGAATACTGCTCTTGTACTTATGCAAAATCATACCGTAACATAAAACATGACATAAGACTACTTCTCTCTCCTCCTCTTCAAGGGAATTTAGGTACTGAGATGACTAGAAAGATCTTATCAGAACAGTTCTGCCTATAATATCTGCATGAAACAGAGATCCAAAGCAATATTTCATAGTACACATGTAGTGTGTATAAATCCATGTGCAATATACAAGGTCCAACAAATAATCAAAATGCTGACAGTGACTGTTAGAATTGTATCTGAAGAGAGAAAAAGGCATACTTTTGATTAATACGTTTAAATTTATCAAATTGTTCTATACCTTTTTCGGTAACCTCTTGTCAAAAGCCACATGTGCCTTGCTATTTTCAGAGTAAATCTGTAACAATAGGGTAATCTAATTGTCAGTTATTTGGTTATAGCCATCTGTGGCAGGCCAATTAGAGAACAGCCTGGAATCGAGTTGAAGCACTTGCAAGGCACAGTTTATTTATAACCTGATATTTATGGGGAACTGTGTAGTAAAACTCAGTCTCATAAAGGACCAAAGTTGCTGTTTCTGCAATCCACAGTATATTGCACATAAAGGCTGCTTCATCAATCATTCATGAACACAAGAGAAAGACCCAAGTTTTCAAGACCATTTTTTTTAGTCATTTCAGTAAGATAATAGTCATAAATAGTGTACTAAAGAAACTAGTTCAATGTATTTTTATCCACATTTGCATGAAGGATTAAACATCAAATTGGCGTATTTTATAAGCAGCCATACATAACTATTCTAGGTATAAGAAAAAAAATGTTTTCAAATCATTTTCCCAAAACTATAATCTGTAGCTAGGATTCCACCCCTCAACAAACCAAAAGAACACATCACATGGAAAGCAGGCAAGGAGACACAGAGTAGCTGGGAAATACCAGGAGCCGCGAGCTGTGGGCCTGATTTGCCTCACACTGACTACTGACAGCACTTTATCAGTCAGAGGCGGTGGTTTTCTCTCAATATGGAAGCTGAGCCACCTCTTTCATTCTGCAAACACTGGTCAGGCTATAAATATTCCTTAAGAGACTACTACACATTTGCAAGACTATTCCTTCTTAACTTGAAGAGCAATGTTACCTTACAGGTAATGAAATGCTTCCATTTACTGGGTTAGCAAATACCCATATACGTTCAACATAACTATTGTCAATGAGATGTTATAAATTTTAAAAAGATATTCTTTTATCACTTTGTGTAAGATTATTATGGCATTTTTGATGAAATACAGATACGACATGATAAAATTATTAAAATTTATAGAATATTAGCCTTGTCCCAACATTTTGGTTATATTTTCATTTTTTTTAAGTTTTAATTTATTTATTCATGAGAGACACAGAGAGGGGCAGAGACAAAGGCAGAGGCAGAGGCAGGCTCCTTGTGGGGAGCCTGATGTGGGACTTGATCCCAGGGTCCTGGGATCATGATCTGAGCCGAAGCCATAAGCCCAACCACTGAACCACCCTGGTGCCCCTTGATTATATTTTCTGACTTAAATTTACAACAAACCTGGGAGGTTACTAGCAGTAGCCCCCCCTTTAAAACTGAAGGAACTGAGAGCCTTATAGTTTACATAATTTAGTCAAAATCACAGAGCTAACAATAGGTGGACATGTATTTTAGGCCCAAGTCAGCTCGAGGTAAAATGTGAATATTAAAAATAATACAGTTACATACATACATATGTGGTGATATGCATGCATATTTATAAGAACAGGACAAACAATAAAGATAATAGAGAAACATAGGCCTTGTGAAATATTGTGCTCTCACTTTACATACCAATTAAAAAAGATATTATGTTGTAAAGGGAGATAATGGAGACAATTCCTAAATGTGCCACATTAGGGAAAGTGTCTTTTAATCATCAGAATCCAGGATACCTGGTTGGCTCAGGGGTTGAGAGTCTACCTTTGGCTCAAGTCATGATCCCGGGGTCCTGGGATCAAGTGCCACATCAGACTCCCCGCAGGGAGCCTGCTTCTCCCTCTGGTATGTCTCTGCCTCTCTCTGTGTCCCTCATGAATAAATAAATAAAATCTTTAAAAAAAATCAGAATCCATGTAAGGTGGAAGAAAAAAAAACTTTTTTTTTAAGATTAAGATTCAAGAGCTCTATTCCAGTTATAGTGAGTCAAGATACCAAAGGCAGGCTCAATGATCTTTAGAATTGTTTCTGACATTTTTTAAATCAATTGATTAATTTTTTTACTGGAGTTCAATTTGCCAACATATAGCATAACACCCAGTGCTCATCCCGCCAAGTGCCCCCCTGTTTTTGACATTTAATCAAGTTGGGAATCCAGTTGACCCAAAAAGTCCAAGGGTCTACTAGTTTTTCCAGTTCTTACCTTCTCTGAGACTACTTTATTAATCCCCGGACTTGGGTAAAATTAATAATATGAAAAGAAAATAATTCTGCTTGCAAATTATCTTTTGGGAAGATAATGTACAGAGATTATAAACGTAGGCAATCATTTACCAACACAATAACAAGTCAAGATCCAGGGCTTTAGCAATATATAGTATACTTTTTACTATCAGTCTCTCCTTTTTTTTTTTTTTTTTTTTTCTTAGATGACTCAGGGATGAATCTCATGGCTGCTATTCAGCCTCATGTGACATTGGACAATTATGTAAACTTTCTATGCCTCCATTTCTTTACCCATAAAAGAGCTCATACCACATGTATCATTATTGTATTGTAAGGGTGGAGGGAAAATTCATGTGAAAATGCTTGGTAAAATGGAAAGGTCCATGTACTCAAGCAGTTATGACTATTGATTCATAATAAAACTGAAAAAAAGATATACCTACTTCATTCATATTTCCAAGTTTCATTGCTTTGTGCCCTAATCATCTTCTTCTAGAGTACTTTTATGAAAAGACGAGAATAACAATGCATGCTTCTTCTGATAATAATGGTACTTTGCTTCCATGAAAAAAATTTCTATAAAAATTAAACAGAAAAAAGAGCTGATGAATACCCAGGTTTTTTTCTACTTGCTTAAGTCTTGCCTGATATCTCTCTGGCTTTGAACAGTGAATCATTCTTTATTTTCAACACATTCTATAGGTAAAGCATACTTTAAATATGTGATAAAATCATAAGCCCTCATTAAAATTGTCAATGCTATAAAGACTTCTATGGTATCTTTCCAGTTCCAAATTATTAATGATTATACTAAACATATTTTAATAATGGTATTTATATTGAACATTATTGAACAGCAAGAAAAAGTCAATTTGAATTCATAAATCTAGTTGAAACTTGGTGCTGTCAATACAAATCTTATTATAAAATATCACATCGCTTATAACAGAAAAAGATCAAGTAGTCTTTCTCATCCAGGGAGACAGCTAGTTACAACTGGAGATATATTTCAAAATGCCAAACCTGGGTCCCCACTAAGGATGATATGATCCTTCTAGGTGTAGAAAAGATGAAGAAAAGGAAGTGAGAACATATCAATTGTGAAAAATAAATATAAACAATCCAGTATGAGTTACACAAAGCAAAACAATTACCTTCAGTTGCGTTTCCTTGTGACTGGCAAAAAAAAAATAAATAAATAAAATAAATTAAATAAAATAATTAATAATCCTAGTAACAAAAGTTTAAACCCTAAATTCATTCCTAAACATGAATTATAACATTCTCATAACATTCCCATTGATAATGGGCTTTATGAAGCTTTATTGGGAGAGAACTATCCATGTTTCTGCATGTCTATAAGCAGACGTATTGATGGTGTTTGTTTCAGAATATCTTTTCAAGATGTTTGCATAGTGAACAGCCCTAGAAAGCAAAAATATTCCTCCTTCTAGAACCATGGCAAGCAACACCTATTGTCTAATGTCAGCACAGAAGTCTTTTTCTGGTGTCCCCTTAATCTCTTCATACTTCCCTGTAAAAATTTGGGTTCCCAAAAAACTAACATAAGAAAAAAATGATGATGTCTTTTTCCTTACTATTTCTGTAAGGCAATATCCTTTGTTTCTGACCTAGCAGTCTCACATGTTCTGCCATGAAACGGGCCAACTGGTTAGCTAGAAAGTAGGAAAAAATCTCAGAATCTTCCTGGTTCTTAACTACATTTTCTAGATAAGTGGAACTTGATGCCTTAAGTACACTTAATGAACAAACAAACAAATTTGAAGCTCACACTTCTGAAATAACATTTCCTAAGTTTAAATTCAGGCATTGTCAACTTTTAGCTCTGTGATCTTGGACATGTCTTATAATCTCTCCAGGATTATTTCTTCACCTATAAAATGAAAAATAATGTATTTCTTGTGTTTTAGGATTGTTATGATGAGTTAAATAAGTAAATGTAAGGCACTCAGAATAATGTCTCATATTCAAGAGATGTTTAATTAATGCTGGCTCTATCAATTATTATTATAATAAAATTAGGGAAATAGAAATATACAAAAATCCATAATTTCACCATCACTTATATATGTTTTTAGGATTTTGGTACTTTTTTGTTGTTTTGTTTTGATGTTTATTTTCATAATTATTAGCATATCCAGAACCACTTTTGAAGAAAATCTTTTAATAATATATTATGGGTTATAACACGGGTTTATTTTGGCTCATTTACAAAAGATAGAGACTCAAGAACAGTTTAAATTTTGGCTCTCTCCTCTTTACAGATAGAATGAAGATGTTGAATAATACGATGATTAGGATGGCCCTCAGGAAATATAAATTTGGAGAAAGATGCCATGTGTATGTACCTGTACCTAGTTTATTGAGGAATCTCAACTCCTTGGGGTATACACATAAAGCAGTGACTTAAGTTGTTTTTATTTATGGTATAACAAAACTCCATTTTTCATTTTTTTGATGATACTTTACCATACTTCATAAGTTTTTGTACACTTCCAATAAATAGTACTTTCCAACCATATAAGACTTAAAGCCTTCATTATCCATCCTGGTTAGATCAAATTGAATGAAGGAAAAAAGGAGCAGTTGACCTTTGCCACTCCTGCTTTTTGGACAAATTCTTCCAGTATTGAAAGCAGGGGGAGGGATGGAGAGGCAGACATTGTACATAATTGGTTGGATGTTGACATGAGATGTGACACTGATCTCTAATTTGCTCTAGATTACCCTGGTACTAACAGCTCCCCATAGATCGTCGGCATGGTATTTTCAGGGGAGTCTTAAGGTTTATCGTTGCTTTTCCCAATGCCAGTGAATCCTCTTACAGAGAAGTCAGCTAATTTCCCTTCAAATGCTCCATGAGTAGAAGCCTCCAATTATCTTTTCTGTATAGTAGTGGTGAGGTTTGCCAATTTCTGCATTTTAACCTCTACATTTGAGAGTTAATTCAGATGTCAAACTTTCCCCACTCAAGGTAAAGTAAAAGAGACTTCCCAAGGACAGCCCCCAATACACACACACACACACACACACACACACACACACACACACAGCTTGACCAGAGCAATTCACTTGAAGAAGATCCCCTCTGCCCTCAATTACTGTGCTCCCATAAGATACACTCAATTTCCTTTCTTCCCAATCCTTTTTTTTTTTAAGATGTTACTTATTTCTTTGAGAGAGAGTGCGAATGGGGAGGCAGATGGGGAGGGAGAAAGACTCTGAAGTAGACTCAGCACTGAGCCCAGAGCTGAGGTGAAACTCTAACCCATGATGGACTTCCATGAGATCATGACTTGAGCCAAAACTGAGAGAAAACCTAGAGTTGAATGCTTAACCCACTGCACACCACAGGCATCTGCTTTTCCAATCTTTTCTTTTTTAATTTAAATTCAATTAACCAACATATAGTACATCATTCGTTTCAGACGTAGTTTTCAATAATTCACCAGTTGTATATATCAGTGCTCCTCATATCACATGCCCCAATCTTCTTATATAGGCTGATATTAACTGTTGTAGGGTACTGTGAACTGATGTTTGGGCAGTTTCTGAATGTGTCTTAAATTTCAAGGTCAGCAGTTTATAAGATGTATGTAATTTTATTGCTTTTGCTTTTAGCTTTCTTCATCTGTCATTCGTAAAGAGTTGGAAGAGTCCAACTCATCATCTTCTTACAATTGTACCATATTAGTAATATAATAAACACCATTTTAAACATTAGATTATTGAATAGATATGATGTTTGGATGTGCTATAGAGAACCACAAATCTATAAAATATTATAATGCAAAGAGATTTCCTAATATTGTTAATATTCCAGACTTTTCCATTATCAGTGATCTGATTTTATGCTGTTCTTCCCTACTTGGTCCCACTGCATGTGGCCAGGACAGGGCAAGGCATGACCAACACACCATTTTTCTTGTTTACTTATTGGTATTTATTTATTTATAATAGCAATAATATCACATTTATTAAGTATCTACTATGTCCCAAAGCTGTGATAAGAATTTTAAATCCATCTCATTTTTTATGCCAACTCTTGGTACTATTTTTTTCCAGCTTATTGAGATATAATTGACATATAATGTCATTTAAGTTTAAAGTGTACAACATAATTTGATACACATATATATTGTAAATGACCACCATAATAAAATTTGCTAACACATCTATCACTTCATATAGTTATCATTTTTTGTTGCTGCTATTGACAGTTGTTAATATTTTGAATCCACAACTCTGAAAAGTATAAAATTGTCTTCAGTAAAATAAATTAAATACAAGAAAATCACATTAAGTGCTCAGACTAGAACAGTTTTGACCATAACAGGCAAATTTCAAGCATACAAATCCTTTGTTCTGTTACTGCAGTAACAAACCAGTTTTTAATTTCTAATTTTTATATACATATCCCCATCATTAAAAAATGTGAATGTACAGTCACTTCAATACACACACAAATGCCATAACATTTCTAAAGAAGTTTTCTAAACATTTTAGATATAACATAAAAAAATAATTATTTTCCATGAAGTAAAAATGTTTCATCACAATTTTTTTGACTGTTTGCTTTTCAATATATAAGGCATTAACTAATAAATCCTACAGTCAAAGAAATAGAATTCTATGCCTAGAGTTTAAAACATTGAAGGTGGTATAAAGGTAGTAACCTACAGTATGAAATGCATATTAGAATATGAATCGGTACTTGGATTGTCTGTCTTCCAGTTATTTTGATGAAAACAAATCTAATTCACAGCAAGGACTGCTAATCATAAAAAAAGGCATAATTCTTTTCTTTTTTTTTTTTTGGTATGGTATTTCTCCATAGGTATTCAGCCACAAAAAGCTATGAACCTTAGATTCTGATGTAGCCATAGCCTTCCTCAAGCTGTGCTTGTATCTCTCAGACTGCATCATCTTCACATTAGGGAGTATATCATGATGTTTTGATTCCCAGTTGATGCAAAGTAGCCCTGTTGTAACAGAAGGCCACACAGGGAGTTTACTGAGTAATGTCTTTTGCTTTCATGTTGTCACTCTGTGAGCCTATCAAGCAAATTCTTCACTTTTTGATTGGTGAAGAGATGGGTAAAGGCTGAAATTTCTTAGATCCCTCAGGAAGATGTAAAGTGTAGGTTAAATTCTCATAATATGATTGACTTGAAAAAGTTATCTGCAAATCCCAATGGAGAAAACATGACGAATGAGTGTCTGTGAAACATGAAATAGTCCCTAAATCATCTGGTAGCTCTGGAAAATAAAATATGTCTTTTTGATAGACATTACCCACATTTCCAACAGCTATATTATGCAACTGTCAACTGAATGTCATTAGACATGATTTTGAAGGCCAAAGGAGTAATATTTCATGAAACCAAAAACAGAAAGTAATTTAAAAGTCAATAACCCCCACCCTGAACAAAAGTCTTGACCTCTGTTTTCAAAAGTAAATAGAAGGAAAACCTTACACTTATTCTCAATGCTTCCATGGAAGTTATAACCAATATTTTTTGTTGTTTCTTAATATATTAAAGTTTTTTCTCAGTGGATTCTAAAAGATTGTTAGTATTAGCAACTTGAAGTAACTAACATTCTTTCCTTTAGAGACTGCTAAATGTTTCAAGAAAAAATAAGGAAACAAAGACTACTTTACTTAGAGGTCCCAAGAGGGAAGCTTCCAGAAGGACAAGGCTGATCTTTTGTCTGTTTCTCCTTTTGTGTGATCAAAGCCTGAGCTAATTGGCCTGTGAGGACAAAGCTTGATCCATTTTAGGACTCCCATAGAGCCTGCCTTATGGAAGGGGTGAGTAGAATAAAGAGAAACAGATCACTTGGGGACAGAGGGTGACTTAAAAGGAGAACTTTTACATTTAAAATAATAAAGTATCTGACAATACAAACTTAAGAGATGGGCATGCTTTGAAGCAGAAATGTTAAAGCAAATAAAACTGAATCGCAAAGAGTTACAGAAAAATAATTTCATGAGAGGAAATTTCACAAAATTTTCACCAATTAAATAATTTAAAATGAAGTAGCAAAAGAAGATATTGGCTAAAAAATTTGGTTATTTTGTTCTAGCACTGCCATTTACTTGTGATGCTCTCAAAGACTGGAAATTATTTTTGGTATTAACCTCAGGGCAATTTTTCAGTCTCTGAAAGTTCATTTTTCTCACAAAAACCAGGAAGGCTCAAATATATTTCATTCTTAAAATATATTTTATGGTAAAAGAGTTTAGAAGACATATTATCTGATTATATCTCTGGTGACCAATGCAAATTTTAGCACCCAAAATAGCTTCACTGTAATTCAACCAGGACTTAACTTTCTTATTAAAAATACTTACCCTGTGCTGAAAAATGACACTCTGTTCACCCTTGATACAGATCCACACTCTTACACACACACATGCACATACCTCACATTCATACTCACACAGTATGGAAAGTCTATTACAGACAATGAAGAGAAAGTGTGCTATAGAAAGAATTGCTTTCCCTGGGCCTCATATGTGCTTAGAGTCTCCTAAGATTCACAAGAAAGTCTGGTTCCTGCCTGAATCTCTGCCTTGGCCTCATTCACATGGACATCTCTCCCACACAATTTGCATCTTAAGTTCTTTCTTCTTTTATCTCCAAACCCTTGCTCATTATTTCTGATTTTTTGCTACAAAATTTAAACCATCATCATAAGAGGCAGCAGAGTGTGGGGGTTAAGAGCATTCAGGATTCACAGTTATACAGATTTGGACTGAAATCCCAGTCTAGAAATAATGGAGTAGTACTTATTAAATTATTAAACCTCACAAATTATCATGTATATATATATATTTTATATAAAAATCTATCTATTATCTATCTCACACTAGGGTTAATGAGGATTAAGTAAAATAATGTATATTAAATATCCTGTACAGAATCTAAAATATGTGTTCCATAAATTATTGTAGTCATTAATGTGTCTGTGTCTAGATATCTCCCAAATCATTGACTTTCATCTTCCTTTCTTTTCCTTTTTTCTTTTTTTTTTTTTTCTTTTAGAGAGAGAGGGAGGTAGGTGGGGCAGAAGGAGAAAGGAGAAATAGAGAATCTTAAGCAGGTTCCATTCTCCGTGTGGAGCCTGATGGAAAGAGAGCTCAATCTGACCACCCTGAGCTCATGACCTAAGCCAAAATCAAGAGTTGGACGCTTTAACTCACTGAACCACCCAGGCACCTATCATCTTTCTTTCAACCCATTTTTTTTTTTAGCTGCCCTGTGGATATTTTCACTAAGACTGACCTATTCAAAACTGAACACTCATTTCCTAAATCACATTCACTTCATCATTTTCTTTTCAGAGTTAAACCTTGAAAGCATCTTTCCTCTTCCTTTTATACCTCATTCCTCTTGTTTAATCAGTAACTGAGTTATAGAGCATTTACTGAAACAGGTCCACACTTCATACAGACTACTATAAGTGCCTCCTACCTGAACTTCAGATTTTGGGGACTCCTTGAATTTTAATCTTTGAAAAGTACAGCTCAGATAACATTACTACCTTGATTGAAAAGTACCGATGACCACAGTGACTACTGATTTTGAACACAGGGCAATTTCATTGACATCTTTAAGGAAGTCTTCATCAAATCTTTCCTCATGCTCAAAGCATGTAGAATCACTTCCTTACTTGTCTTAAGTCATTTACATCAAGCCTTTATTATAGAATTTATTTGTATGTGTTTTACTAATTTATATAATTGTATTAAATATTTGGTAAAAGTAAATTCCATTTCAGTAAAAACCTGAAGTCTAAGAACTCCTGGATGCAAAACATAGTTGGGAATGAGCCTATCAATTTGTAAGACGTTCTTTTCTTATAGTCAATTCTTTTAAGCTAAATAACTCAATTACCTTCTAAGATGATTATCTTAAAAGCTTAAGAAACTTTTCTTTAAGCTTAAGAATTTACTTACATATAACTAAAATAATAGAATTCATGGAAATATTCTTATACAAAAGAACGAGAATAGCTAGAAAGAAAAAAAAAGCACAACCCTGAAAACAGGCTCAAGGTATATTGAAGTACCAAGAAATAAAAATCAAATTTACTCAGGTTTAAACAATCTTTGGGCACAATGAGATCATAACAAAAGTAATGAATAAGGTTTTACATTTTCATTTCTCACAGTGAATAGTGCAAAATTATACCTTCCCCAAATATCTCTGGAATTCTCAAGAGCTTTTTCATTTGTGCTCACACAAAAAAATTCCCTTTCCATAGATTCCCTGCTACACATCTGGGCACAGTAATTTCATCAAAGTTACATCCTACTTCTAAGGTCCTGAGATCTCACCACAACAATATAACATGATACCATTTGCCAATCCGTCTCGCTTTGCCACTTAAATACCTTTCAGCAATGAAGACACCAATATTTTCCAAAGAATTTAAAGAAGGAATAGGCAGGAGTTATAATGCCTACCTTTTCTAAATTACCTCTTTCCCTCTGACTTCTAGGTAATATTTTGCAAATTCTCATGTTCAAAACGTCATTCTAGAAGGTCTTCATCCTGCATGCAAATCAATTTATGCAGATGGACACCTGTGTACTGTCAGTCACTCATTTATCAGACAATATTGAATTCCACATTGCACTCAGCTGGGAATATCCTGCTACAGATGAAGGCATTAAGCATTTTTATCACTTAAAGCAGAGAAAAATGGAAGAATTATACTTGCAACATATCATATAGATTGTTTTCATTTTGCTGCTTCTTGGATTGAGAGCACCAATATAGATCATTTGGTCTCTGAAAGTTTTATTGAATCAATATACCATACCATAAGTAATGATTGCAACCTTAGCTAAATTCCAGCTTGAACAAGTCTATAGGTCAGAATTCCAAACTTCGAGTAGAGTTTCTGTTAATTGATTACAAATTAAATTTATTTAGAAAGATCTCTATGTGCTTGTCTGTGGGATATTTAGAAACCATTCAAGAAAAACTGAGTCACAACTGGCTGTTTATAAGGCAAACAAATTAATTATACATTAAAACTATGTAGAATCAATTTTAAAGAAATTTAATCATTCTGCATTTATATAAAGTTGGCCAAGCCATCAACTAGTCTATACTAAAAATTATGATTTAAGTGTTCTGCCATAAACAGCAGGTATAGATTTTAACTAATTTACCTATACCTTCTATTAAATGTGCCTCCAAAACAGACTGGTATATTTGCCAAATTTTGAAAATATAGTCATTCAATGATAATAATGTTGGCGGGGGTGAGGGAGTTCTCTAGGAGTTTCATGATTTTGTCTGTCTTTTTACTCTATCACTGATTGCCCTTTACACCAGTCTCTATCAATGGGGATGTTTATTGAGGGAACAGGCTTAGGAGATAGAGACCGCATTTCCAGCTAGGGCAAAGGGTGTGTTTCTTTTCAGTCTGTTTCCTTCCAAATCTGAGAGCAGGCATGCTTACTGCCATTTACAGAAGACTCCATTTCTCTAGGCTCACAGTTCTCCTGCCATGCCACCTACTGTGTGTACAATCGAATGATTGGGTCCCTCCGTGTCACTCCCATAGACCTTAGGTTCAAGGGGAATTAGCACAAACATGAACATTTTTATGATGTTTGCTGTGGTATGAATAACAAAGTCTCTGACCAGAGAGTCATGTGTATCTTCTGCCAAGATCCATGAAGCATGGCAGGCTTACTAGTTAGTTTGCAAGATGGACTAAATCTAAGACCCTTCATAGGTCATGACAGTTTTGGGGGATGGGATCCTATCAGAGGCATAGCCTGGAAAAGGAGTTGTAATGACCTCACAGGCTGACTAACAAGGAGGATGAGGTGTGCCAGGTTGGCTCAGTTGGTAGAGTATGTGACTCTTGATCTGGGGTGCCTAAGTTCAAGCCCCACACTGAGCAGAGAGATTACTTAAAAATAAAATATTAAAAAAAGGACAAAAAATAAAGTCTATGGAGATCCATAGTGAATATCTTGTTTTTTAATTTAAGAAGGAGGCCATTAGACTGAGGTGGCTCTGATGCTGTGGTAGCCCGCCTAAGGAAACCAAAATCTCAGCCTGTAGATATCATAAGGTTACAAAGTAAATTTTTTCATATGCCTCATTTATCTTTTAAGAATGTTGACCAAATTATATGGTCAAATAGGCAGCATACAATCTTTTACTTTATTGTCTGCACACAAAGGAGAATTGGGTGGTGGCTTTAGGCTTCATATAGTGGAAGAGATTCAAAGACAACAGCTGAAATGGTTTATGTTGTATGCCTGACTCACCGTGAGTGCATGGGGAATTATTATTCACATGGATATCTAGAATGCTATGAGCTGGTAGTGTCTACCATAGTGAAACACTCATTCCAAAAACAGTTTCTTTCAAAATATAGCACTACATCATCATTTGGAAGTGGTCACTTTTTAACATCTCATTTTAAATAGGACAGAGATTAGCTAGCCATTTCTCAGAGCTTCTAGCTCATCCATGTCTCTCAGCTTTCCTTTGGGTTAAGGATGTTCAAGTGAGTGAGTTCTGATCAACTGAAGGTTAGTCAGCAGTATAGATCCAGTCTGCAGGAAATTTCTAGTGAATTTCCCAGGGATTCTCTCTCATTCTCTCTCATCTCATTCTCTCTCATACCAGGTCAGCTGGTCTGATGCAAACAATCTAGATAAAGACTCCAAAGCACTAGTGAGGGGAAAGCACATTTTTTTTTCTATAAAGGCAAGAAAGCAAATATTAGGGACTGATTTCTTCGCCTTTGTTTTATTGGCAGATCCCAAATGGCAGATTTGGTCTCCAATATTTTTATTAAGGTGTTCCTATATGCTAATTACTAACATATTGTAATATATGTGTCAGGATACATTAACTTTGGTATTTTTTTCTTTAGTATTTAAAACATGAGCAATGCAGTTTTTAGAAGAAAAAAAAAATCCCATTTTATTTGAAACATTGACATCTTTTTTATCCATCAGATAAAGGTAAGAATCACTTTCCATGAATGGCTAGTTCCTGACTCTCCTTACCATTAAACCAATGTGTTCCCAAATATGGAAAGCTATACAATATTTTAAAATCATAATATGCTTTGTGACCTAGGATGTGATTTCTCCAAAAGTTAAATGCTTATAAAATGTCGAGATACTCCATTAGCTCTAAATCACATATGCTGTAAAGCAGTCTAAATCCATTCAGGGCCTCACTACTTTAGACTTCACATTACATATATTTTTATACTCATATTATTCCAGTTAGAAATAAATCAGTTAGAGTAATAGGCTGACATCAAGAATAAGCTAAAATATTGTGCCTAACACAAACAGGTTTTGTTGAATGTGGTCAAGGAGGTGAAATGTTTGGGTATTGTTCTCTTCCACAAGATTAAGGTAACTTGGAAAGATAAATTAAGTTATCTTGACTGAAGGCTGAAGGAGAGCAAAAGGACAGCTTGCCAGCATGAATCTTCTCATTAGAATGATATGCAATTGCTTTGAAGTCATCTTTGTATTTTTCATCATATGCCATGCCCTCCCTGGCAAAATCAACAGTGTTATCATGCAATTACCTAGCTTTTGACTATACAATTTACATTTTGATGCATAATACCTTTAGTTTTTTCTTATTTTTTTTCTTTGCAGTTGATTGACTTTTATTAGAATTTACTACTAGGGGTTTATATAATAGAATTTGAAGGGGAACTTTGGTGGCATTAAATAACCAATTATTATAATAAAGATAAATAATACCTAAATGCCAAACACTGGAAAATTTCCCCTAGATCATACATATTAGGAAAGATGTTTATTGAAGAATTACACATACATACAGTAATATATACATAACATATACAAACATTACAAGTTTTGTATTTCCTATGAACTAAGAATCTTGGAGATATGAGCATATAAGATTATTATGACGTTAGCAAATATATACAGTCTTCCCCCACAAAAACAAACAAAAAAGATAATATAAGCCCAAATCAAATAAAACTCATATTAAAAGTGGTGCTGCACAAATTCAGTCTTATATATTCTTAGAGCTCAAGAGTGGTCTGGAGTTTCAGATAAAATGAGAGGCTGTAATTTGCTAAGAAGAATAATCATAAGGAGTAAAATTTATACACATACTCTAAGGGTAAAGGAATTAACACAAGAGGTTAGGTGTCTTACCCAAGTTCAGTTTTTCAAAATGATGAACTCTCAGGTTAATCAATCTATTGTTTGGAAATAGAATCTCCCATGTCCAGAACAGGTGACATATCTCAGGACAGTAATAATGGCTTCAATTGCACCTCATTGCTAATGTTTCACTAAAGTATATGCATTAAAATCTGAATGTGTTTTGTGGGTAAAGTAGAAAACTTTAGCAACCATTTGAAAATTTATTTAAATCTAATCTATCACCTAAGTAGCTGCATTGAAAAAACAACCATGATGTGATGTGTCAACATTTACTCTTCACTAACAAACATGCTACTTTGGAAATACAGCATTCATGTCATAAAAATCCTTAAAAAAGGCCAATTGAAATGTAATATTTAAATAAGCTTAGAGGACATTTAAAATGCCATAAATAGAAGAGTTCGAAATTTAAAAAAATATCAACAGACTAAGAAGTATTTAGTAATAACAGTTTAAACTACAAACTTAGGTTTTTAAACATTCATTTGCACAATTAGATTTTACAAAACTGCAAGATTTCTAGATTTAAGTCACAAAGACATCCTTACTTAAGATATTTATTTAAAAATTCAAGAATTCCATTATGCTAAGCTTGTCTAGATATTTCTCTAAACGAATTTCTTGTTTTTCTCTTCAACCTTCCAGATTTTAGCGAGGTATAATGGTTTCCTTTAGTGAAGTAAATTTTACTGTATGTATAAATCAGAAATAAAAATCAAGTTTTAGTTGTCAAAGTGCTTGAGGAGTAACCAAAATGAATGCGAGCAAGAAATTAAAGGCAGGAACTGGAAGACAAAATTAAAACTCCCAACTATCATATTGCAGAGGTAAAGAAAGGAATTCAAGAAATGGTATCTGTTAGGTTGATGGTTGTGTGTGAAAAAGGAAGACACATGAACTCACACTCCATTTCATAAAGAGGATGCATTGAAGTTTAATAAAGAGATGAGGAAGAGCCTCAATTCACTACAGCTATGTGCTTAGGTTCTCAAAAAACATCTACAAAAAGTTATTAGGCTTCGTTCTAATTCTGTGAAACTGAAAAAAAGAAACTGTATTTAAATGGAGTCAGGCCAGAAGGGGGAGTTGTCACACTCTACCACTTATCTCTATAACAGACCCAACAAGAAGAGACAAATTTTTGCCTCTTCGCCTAATAACAAGCTCAGCCAACAAGAAAATACCACAACTCATTCAAAGAGAAGCCATCACCACCCTAAACTCTTGCTCTTCTTCCATGGACTTTCCTTCGAGCATCCCCTCTCAACTTGCTTTTCTCTACACGTAATGTCTCTCTACTCTGATCTCCAAAGTTGCCTCTGGTTTGCTACAGCTTGCAGATCCCAGATTACAATTCCTCTGCTATTCCTAAATAAACTCACTTTGCTAGTAAGATAACTGGCTATTTTACTCTCAAGTTTGACACCCTCAAATATTTCTCCCTATATATGTAATAAAAAAATCAAATTGAAACTATCCAAAACAGCATTGCTTTTTAAGTAATAAGAGTTGAATTTTCTTCTCCACACTTTACATTTTTTCTTTTTCTTTTTTTTTCCTTTTCTGATTCCCCTCTTTTCTTCCATGTCTTAATTATTATGGTCATACTATGTATGCAGCATGCACTGAAGCTTTTCTTATTGTAGGGGATTTTTCACAGAACATGTATAATTGGTGTGATGACCAAATATGCCATAACCAAATAAGAGAGGAAGAAAAAGTGTTTTTATCAAAGGTAGATTTCCTCTGATCACTTAAGCAAAAGAAAGATTTCTTTTTTATCTATTAACTCTCATTTTAATCTGTGGCATATCTATTTTACCTCCTCTATGGATCTAAAAAGATGATTCCCAAAGTCTTTATATAATCTCACAGCAGGGAAAAGTTCCAAAATGTTTGCTGGTATATGCAGAGGTGTTTTCTCTGTGTCACACAAGATTCAGCCACCTGTCTTAGGGACATAAAGAAGTGGAAGGTACTAAATTATGCTCTTTGGTTAGAGGATAAAGATCTTCCCCCAATTTCCACTTAAAGATCAAATTAATGTGAAATAGTTTCAGAAACTTGTAAACAGCATTATCTGTCAATATCATACTGTCACCAGATGAAGGTCAATCAGAAATATATTTCTTAATTTCTGTATAAGAGACAAATCCCAGGAGACTTAACAGAAATGGGACTAAATGGAATTTAGCAATATAAGAAATATAAGAGGGCAAACACATTTGCAAATTTTCATAATGCTCTCTCAAATTTTTGTATCATTATCAAACAAAAACTTTAGAGTATTTTATACTGATTTGTTTTTAAATGTTGTTTTGCACCTTTGTGATACAGAAAGGCGGTCCTAAGAGGGAAGTATATAGCAGTACAGGCCTTCAAGAAGCAAGAAAAGTCTCAATTATAAAACCTAACCTTCCAACCAAAGGAGTTGGAAAAGCAACAGCAAATATAGCCTAAATCCAGGAGGAGAAGGAAAATAACAAAGATCAGAGCAGAAGTCAATCATATAGAAATGGAATATTGTTTTGTTAAAAATAAGTGAGGTGGTCATTAAATGACCCCAGGTCATTAAATGCTCATCCCCAGATGTGGAATGGTCTTAAATTTTGGGTCATAAAACACCTTGTAATATATATACAATTTGTAGAAGATATTAAGCAGATTAGTATTACAGAATATTATCATAGGCTCTTTCTCTGGCTGAAACCATGAATCCTTAGACGGGAAAAACACTTTGTTTCAATGTGTTCCTCCTGCATGAAACTGAAGGGAAGCAGAATTTGTCATCCCAAAGTATGCCTCCTTGGCATAAGGAATATCTAGGCTGATTATTTTTAAGAAACAACAGACATTAAGAGAAGCTCTGAAAACAAAGGAGAAGGGTAGCCTTTGGAAAGAGACATTTACACTTACAAGGGAAATCTCCATTTGCCCAGAGTCTCCAGACTGTACTAGGAAGAGGGGGATGACTATATCTCTAGAAATTTAGCAGTAGAGAAGACATAACAACTTTAGCCTTTGTTTACTTTGCTTTTCCAGGTCACCTCACAACTGCCCCATCCCAAACATCATCTTTTGTCTTTAGCTGGAGATGTTATTTAAGGTGGTGGCTTGGGCCATCTCTGAGAGTTACTTAATGTTCCTGGGTGTCTCCCATGTACACAAGAGGTACATATTACTGAACTTCTATTTGCTTTTCTTCTGTTAATCTGTCTTGTATTGGGGTCTAGAACCTAGATAAGTAAAGGAAAATTATTTTTCCTTCCCCACAAAACACAAAGAAAACTTCCAGTTTTGCCATTTACATTATGACATTAATAACCAAACTATAAAGTTCATGTTTCCTATTTTTATTTTTACAGTCAATAAGATGCTCTAAAAAGTGTTTTTGGTCCAGGTAATATATAAATGACAACAAATATTCTATTAGTTTAAATAATCCAAACATTTAAATAGAACAAAAATATTGGCTATTAGTGTTCTCCTACATGCAGAATTGCAGAAGAGACTTTGATGGGGTGGCTGATGCAGAGAAGTTTGGATTTCGATAAATATTGATTGTAGGCTGAAAATATCAAATCTTGGAGTTAAAACTGAACAGCAAGGAATCTTGAACCTTAAAAGAAATGAGAGCCACATGAGGTAGAAGACCTTAAGAAATAAAACGATAGAGGATCAAGGTTGGACCTTGTAGGAAGGAAAGGAGGCCATATATATATATATATATATATATATATATATATATATATATATATATATATATATTTCTGGTTCAAAGACAGTTTCAGAGTCAAAGCTGCTAATGAGTTATTCCTAAAAGCTAGAAACAAAGTTCCACATGTGATTTTCACAAAAGTTAAGTTCTTTTAAATTGTCCTTTATTCTATTCTAGTTATTTTTCCAAAGAATCGATACGATAAAAATATACTTCTATGTTTGGAAACAGAAAATATAAGTTACAAAACCACATTTTATCTTTATTCTTTGAGATAACTTGCTTAATATCTATCTTTTTACTGAATTCTTGGTACATTACTACCTATGGGCTCAAAACATTTATTCAAAAGTCTCTATCATAGTTATTCCATTTGAAGTGGTAGAAAAGCTGCAAAATGATAAATCCTATTGAAGGCAACTATAAACAACATTTGATTCATATATACTAAAACTTGTTATAAGTAACGAATGATTTAGATAGAGCACATTTAGCACTGTCTAGCGATGAACATTTATTATGGGAATATCACAGCAGATGAGGCTGTGGTAGATAGTAAACCATCAATCAGATGTGACCCCACAACAAATTGTACCTCATCAACTGCTTTAATATGTCATGAAGCTTCCAAATAG
This sequence comes from Canis lupus baileyi, assembly GCF_048164855.1. Taxonomy (NCBI): domain Eukaryota; kingdom Metazoa; phylum Chordata; class Mammalia; order Carnivora; family Canidae; genus Canis; species Canis lupus. The sequence continues at coordinate 14,688,022 of NC_132867.1, forward strand.
ACATCACTGGACCATTTGTTAAGCCCAAACTACTTTTTCACTGACAAAGCAAAAGACATTTGGTATTTTCATTTATATGTAATATCAAAATGAATCGATGAGATCTAGTCATCCAAAATAGAATTTCTATGAGGATGGGCCATTGAAATTCAGACCTTGGCTTCTTTACAGAAATTACTTGTAATGATGGGCTTTTATTTTTTTTTTTACAAATGTTATAAGAAAGAAGGTTGTATTTAAATTCTGAAACTAAAAAAGTCAACATTAGTATATTTTATAATATACTTTTATTTATGCAAAATGGAAGAAAAATGTCATTTCCACTTACTGTTCTGCTATAAAACTAAGTATTAAGATATTCCCAAATGACATTGCAAGAAGAGCAAAAATAAAAATAGCATAGTGGAATGCTCATATGCTCATACAGGCATGATAATTACACTATCAAGAAATGCTTCTTTGTGGCTACAAAAAAAAACTTATTTCAAAAGAATCATAATCAAGCTTAGCCTTCTGATATGAAAGAATCCCCTTTATTCCTTCTGCCACATTTGTTATGATTTTTGTTTATCTCTGCAGTCAGCTGAGCTTATTTCTCTTTCCTGTGAATATGCATAATTCTGATGTACTTTGTGTTCTTCCTTAGACTGTAAGGTGCATGAAGGTACAGAGAGCCTACCTCATTGCCACTCCAATGTGACCCTGCCTTTGAATCTTAAATTCTTGTATCTATTATTCAGCTTTATAATTAACTTTCAAACAAGGCCTTTTAAAAACTTACATAGATATAAGAAAATGTTGATGCTCGTATTGATTTGAAAGTACTGTGTTTCAGCTTTAAATGATACACTGGACCAGATGGATTTCACAGATATATACAGAACTTCACATCTGAATGCAACTGAATGCACATTCTTCTCAAATGCACATGGAACTTTCTTGAGAATAGACCACAAACTAGATCACAAATCAAGTCTCAACCAATACCAAAAGATTGGGATTGTCCCCTGCGTATTTTCAGACCACAATGCTTTGAAACTAGAACTCAATCGCAAGAAGAAATCTGGAAGAAACTAAAACACATGGAAGTTAGAGAGCATCCTACTAAAAGATGAAAGGGTCAACCAGGAAATTAGAGAAGAATTAAAAAGATTCATGGAAACTACTGAAAATGAAGATACAACTGTTCAAAATCTTTGGGATACAGCAAAAGCAGTCCTAGAGGGAAATACATCGCAATATAAGCATCTCTCAAAAAATTGGAAAAAACTCAAATATACAAGCTAACCTCGCACCTAAAGGAACTGGTGAAAGAACAACAAATAAAACCTATACCAAACAGGAGAAGAGAGTTAAAGATTTGAGCAGAACTCAATGAAATAGAGACCAGAAGAACTGTAGAACAGATCAACAAAACGGAGTTGGTTCTTTGAAAGAATTAAGATAGATAAACCATTAGCCAGCCTTATTAAAAAGAAAAGAGAGAAGACTCAAATTAATAAAATCATGAATGAAAAAGGAGAGATCACCACCAATACCAAGGAAATACAAACGATTTAAAAAACGTATTATAAGCAGCTATATGCCAATAAATGAGGCAATCTAGAAGAAATGGATGCATTTCTCGAAAACCACAAATTACCAAAACTGGAACAGGAAGAAATAGAAAACCTGAACAGGCCGATAACCAGAGGGGAAATTGAAGCAGTCATCACAAACCTCCCAAGACACAAAAGTCCAGGGCCAGATGGCTTTCCAGGGGAATTCTATCAAACGTTTAAAGAAGAAACCATACCTATTCTACTAAAGCTGTTCCAAAAGATAGGAAGGGATGGAATACTTCCAAACCCTTTTATGAGGCCTTAATTCCAAAACCAAAGACCCCACCAAAAGGGAGAATTATAGACCAATATCCTTGATGAACACAGATGCAAAAATTCTCACCAAGATACTAACCAATAGGATCCAACAGTACATTAAGAAGATTATTTACCATGACCAAGTGGGATTTCTCCCTGGGATGCAAGGGTGGTTCAACACTTCATAAAACAATCAATATGATAGATCATATCAACAAGAGAGAAAACAAGAACCTTATGATCCTGTCAATAGATGCAGAGAAAGCATTTGACAAAATACAGAATCCATTCTTGATCAAAACTCTTCAGAGTGTAGGGATAGAGGGAACATTCCCAGCATCTTAAAGGCCATCTATGAAAAGCCCACCTCAAATATCATTCTCAATGGGGAAACACTGGGAGCCTTTCCCCTAAGATCAGGAACACGACAGGGATGTCTACTCTCACCACTGCTATTCAACATAGTACTAGAAGTCCTAGCCTCAACAATCAGGCAACAAAAGGAAATAAAAGGCATTCAAATTGGCAAAGAAGAAGTCAAACTCTCTCTCTCCTTGCGTTTAACATGATACTGTACATAGAAAACCCAAAAGGCTCCACCCCAAGATTGCTAGAACTCATACAGCAATTCGGCAGTGTGGCAGGATACAAAATCTATGCCCATAAATCAGTGTCATTTCTATACACTAACAATGAGACTGAAGAAAGAGAAATTAAGGAGTCAATCCCATTTACAATTGCACCCAAAAGCATAAGATCCCTAGGAATAAACCTAACCAAAGAGATAAAGGATCTATACTCTAAAAACTATAGAACACTTCTGAAAGAAATTGAGGAAGACACAAAGAGATGGAAAAATATTCCATGCTCATGGATTGGAAGAATTTATATTGTGAAAATGTCTATACTACCCAAGGAAATTTACACATTCAATGCAATACCTATAAAAATACCATGGACTTTCTTCAGAGTTGGAACAAATAATCTTAAGATTTGTGTGGAATCAGAAAAGACCCCGAATAGCCAGGGGAATATTGAAAAAGAAAACCAGAGCTAGGGGCATCACAATGCTGGATTTCAAGTTGTACTACAAAGCTTTGGTCAAGACAGTGTGGTACCGGCACAAAAACAGACACATAGATCAATGGAACAGAATAGAGAGCACAGAAATGGACCCTCAACCCTATGTCAACTAATATTCGACAAAGCAGGAAAGACTATCCACTGGAAAAAAGACTCTCTTCAATAAATGGTGCTGGGAAAATTGTACATCCACATGCTGAAGAATGAAACTAGACCATTCTCTTACACCATACACAAAGATAAACTCGGATGAAAGATCTAAATGTGAAACAAGAATCCATCAAAATCCTAGAGGAGAACACAGGCAACACCCTTTTTGAACTTGGCCACAGCAACTTCTTGCAAAATACATCTATGAAGGCAAGGGAAACAAATGCAAAAATGAACTAGTGGAACTTCATCAAGATAAAAAGCTTCTGCACAGCAAAAGAAACAGTCAACAAAACTCAAAGACAACCTACAGAATGGGAAAAGATATTTGCAAATGACCTATCAGATAAAGGGCTAGTATCCAAGATCCATAAAGAACTTATTAAACTCAACAGCAAAGAAACAAACAATCCAATCATGAAATGGGCAAAAGACATGAAAAGAAATTTCACCAAAGAAGACAGACATGGCCAACATGCACATGAGAAAATGCTCCACATCACTGGCCATCAGGGAAATACAAATCAAAACCACAATGAGACCACACCAGTGAGAATGGGGAAAATTAACAAGACAGGAAACAACCAATGTTGGAGAGGATGTGGAGAAAGGGGAACCCTCTTGTACTGTTGGTGGGAATGTGAACTGGTGCAGCCACTCTGGAAAACTGTGTGGAGGTTCCTCAGAGTTAAAAATAGACCTGCCCTATGACCCAGCAATTGCACTGCTGGGATTTACCCCAAATATACAGATGCAGTGAAATGGCAGGACACCTGCACCCCAATGTTTCTAGCAGCAATGTCCACAATAGCCAAACTGTGGAAGGAGCCTCGGTGTCCACTGACAGATGAGTAGATAAAGAATATGTGGTCTATATACACAATGGGATATTACTCAGTCATCAGAAATGACGAATACCCACCATTTGCTTTGATGTGGATGGAACTGGAGGGTATTATGCTGAGTGAAGTAAGTCAATCAGAGAAGGACAAACCAGTATATGGTTTCACTCATACAAGGAATATAAAAAATAGTGAAAGGGATTATAGGGGAAAGGAGAGAAAATGAGTGGGCAATATCATTGAGGGTGACAGAACACGAGAGACTCCTAACTCTGGGAAACGAACAAGGGGTGGTGGAAAGGAAGGTGGGTGGGGGGCTGGGGTGACTGGGTGATGGGCACTGAGGGGGGCACTTGAGGGGATGAGCACTGAGTGTTATGCTATATGTTGGCAAATCGAACTCCAATTAAAAAAATATACAAAAAAAAAAGAAAGTACTCTGTTTCCTATTCTAGTATTCAGATATATGTTTTGCAGGTATATTATTTATTTTGCCTGATAAATTAGATTCCATAAAGCTAGATTCTCTTGCTAGTTAGACCTTTGAAAATGCCTGTCTGTGGTTGCAAGGAAGACTATATTACAAGAGACCTAAAAGAAACGCAGCAATGCTCCTAAGAAAGCAAATTAAAGTGATTTTGAATAGGATTTGGGAAGAGGGGCTCCAGAATGAATTTTTTTCTTCCCAATTTGCAATAAATGTTTGATCTGAGGAAAACTATTTTTAGAGGTGCCTGGTAGCTTAGTAGTTTAAGCTTCTATCTTTGGTACAAGTCATGATCCCAGGGTCCTGGGATCCCAGGGTCTGGGATCAAGGCCTGCAGCGGGCTCCCTGCTCAGTGTGAAGTCTGCTTCTCCTCTTCCTCTGACCCTACCCCTTGTTCAGGCTCTTTCTCACTCTCTTTAGCTCTCAAATGAATAAATTAAAAATCTTAAAAAAAAAAAAACTACTTTTAAAATTGGATCCAAAATTTCTATTAGTTTTTAGACAAGAGTCCACCATGAACCTTGTTTTTTGCAAGTGCTTGCTGAGTGTACCAAACCAGGAACTATCATCACCTTGTGACTCTAAGCAGTTCTTCAGCAGGTTACATAGGCAATTAGGTATGTCAAGACAACTATCTTGCAACTACTTATTCTCCAGTGGAGGGGGAAATGGCATCCTTGCTGTTTGCTATAAAAGATACTAAGTCCTAGGCCCTGAATTTCTTTATTACAGCACCATCTGGCCCCATTCAGGCACCCTGTAGGACTTGGGGACAAGGGTAATAGAGCTACCATACCCATAGTCCTGCTGTTCACTGTGCTGTGAGTGTGCAGTTTGTTAACTGGCTTTCACTGAGTCTTGTCTACTCTTGGGAGTCATGGGAGTGTGGTAAGCCAACAGGCTCTCTTGCTTAGTCATTTCTTGGAGTCTTGTTACTCATTGACATATTCTCTGAAGTTGGGGATCTTCTATGGCATTTGTGTTTTACAAAAATAAAATGATATACTTTATGCTAAGAAGTTAACATATAAAGAAAAAAATCTCAAAAGAGAAATTTGAAAACTGTATCATGCTCATTTGTTATCAAATTTTCCAGTTACTGCAATTATTATTTCTGGGAATGTCTTCAAATGACATACTTAGCAAGATTCTGCTTTATTTTAATTTCACCTAACCACACAATCTGAGAGTTGGATATGAACATAGAGATTACCTCTCCTAGCAGGTGGCCCTACATGCTCTTTTCATCTAGTGATAATATATATCTAGTGATAATATATATCAACCAATGTCCACAAGATAGACATATAATTTTCAGATGATTCCAGTTACTAGGACATTAATTTTTACATTGATCTGAAATCTGGGATTTTGTAAAGCATCAATTAATTTAACTAAGTTTTATTTTCCTTTCTTTATTCTTCCATTCCTCCCCCCACCCTTTTTTGGAACACACTTTTAAGCATCAAGGAGGAAAAATTTTCCCTTTCTCCTCAAGCATCAGACTATCTTTTTCCATCTTTCCACATGACTAGGAACAATGTTATCTTATTCCTCTTCTCATAGGCTTAAGAGTCTCTTCCTTTTTCTTTAACATTCCTCATAACAAAAGTGTTCCAAATTTCATTAACACCCTATTCACCATTGTCTATATGTTCTCTATGGAACTGTTTCAAAAAGTGTGACATCCAGACTATTTTCTTCTTAAAATCTGCATAGTATGTGAATGTAGCCAAAATGTAGATTTATCTACTTTTTCCTAAAATTTACATCACAATTGTTTGCTTAAATTAGGAATTTTTCCACATGAAATGATTCCAATGATGTGTAAGCCATTCAAAAATTAATCTAAATTCCCTATATTAACATGGGCTAGATTTTATATTGGGCTCTGATCATCATCATCTAATCTGAATATTTGAAAGATTTTTATTAAATATTGGTCACCAGAATCAAAGAAAATTTTTAATGAATTTCTGCTTTTTATGGCATTGACTATGACACTGCTAACCATCATTCTTAAATATGAAAGCATATTTTTTCATGTAGTTAAGTTGACAAGAAAATTGATAAAAATATGAGCTTCAAATATTCAATTAGAAGGGAATTAATAAAATATTAGCTCTGCATAGCTAATGAAAAAAATAATTATATATATATAATTCAGGCATATATATATACACATACATATTATACATATATATTATACATATATATTATACATATACATATATATATATATAATTCAGGTATACTACTAATATACTGAATTTAAGTTAAAATAAGAGAATATGGGATGCCTGGGTGGCTCAGTGATTGAGCATCTGCCGTCAGCTCAGGGCAAGATCCTGGAGTCCCGGGATTGAGTTCCACATTGGGGTCCCCTCAAGGAATCTGCTTCTCCCTCTGCCTGTGTCTCCTCTGCCTCTTTCTGTCTGTCTCTCATGAATAAATAAATAAAATCTTTAAAAATCAATCAATCAATCAAATAAGGGAATATGATATTTGTATATCAAATTGAAAAAATAAATGATGATTTTATATACTATTAAAAGTACCCTCATCAAGTATTCAAATGTCATTTGAGTCAGCATGTAAATTGCCACTCTTTTGTCAATTTACATGCTGTAATTCTGTTTGGAATTACGAATCAAGAGCCTTTAAAAGATCATATCTTCTGAGACAATAATTCTAGGGAATGATCAGTTTTATGCTCAAAGATATTTATAGCAGAATAATAATGTAAAATCATAATCTAAAGCAAAATAACGTTAAAAGTATATATGCAAGATAATTCATGTTCTGCATTGATAATATATATGCATGATATAAAGTAATATACATGTTTACTATTTTGTGTATGCATGTGCATACACATATATATGTATGAACACCAAGAAAACTACTGGGGCAGGATTAAAGTGACTATTCTTGCAAGGAGGGCTTTGTAGTAATTTGGGGGTCTTTTTTAATGTTTCTCCCCCTATTTCCAATGACTCTACATTTACCATATGCTATTGTTTAAATGAAAAACTGAATTAAGCCTTCAGCTTATTAGGACCTAACCTGTGCGAACATACTATGATAATAACTAAAACTCCTAAGCAGCTCCTATTTGCTAATACTGGATATGTCCAGAAAATGCAGAATATTAAAAAAATTAAGCACCAAAATATTTTTTCATTTTATCCAACATATGCTTTGTTCTTAGTTACCTAATGTTTCTGAAATTATTTTTAAAGACAGAAGGCTCATTTCTCAACCAGTTAGAATTATATTTTTTATAATACTCTCAGGCTCTCAGAATACTCTTAGAATAATTGAATCTTCAATAATACTCTGATCAGTCATAACTTAAATCCACACAGCTTTTGTTATTTTAGTTATTCAAGCTAATACCATTCCTTTCTGATCAAGGAGCAATTGTGCTTCCTTTCCAACACCTTTCTAAATGTTTTAATACTGAATTAACCCATAGGAAAACTTGATTATTGACAATATCAAAACAATGATTGTTTTAAAATCTTGTGGTTTTTTTAAAGATTTTTTAAATTTATTCATGAGAGGCACACACACAGAGAGAAAAAGAGAGGCAGAGACACAGGCAGAAGGAGAAGCAGGCTCCATGCAGGGAGCCGATGTGGGACTCGATCCTGGGTCTGCAGGATCACACCCAGGGCCGAAGGCAGGCGCTAAACCGCTGAACCACCCGGGCTGCCCATAAATCTTGGGTTTCTTTATTATTTTTTAAAGATTTTATTTATTTGAGAGAGAGCACAAGCCAAGGGGAGAAGCAGAGGGAAAGGGAGAAGCAGACTCCCTGCTGAGCAGAGAGCCCCAGGAAGGGCTAGATCTAGGAACCCTATAATCATGACCTGAGCTGAAGCCAGATGCCCAACTGACTGAGACACTTAGGCACCCCCGTGCTTCTTTATTTTTTATAATGATGATTTTTATACATCATGGAAAAGTAAGCAGAAACTTATTTAACGTTAACTGCTTTGTTCTATAGACTGATTAAAATGGTATATATATTTCAGGCTACTGCTATCCTCCACTTACAAACATAGAATGATATCTGAAACTCCTACACATTTGGAAGTTAGGTTTTCAATTATCTATTAATTCAAACTAAGGGACATATTGGGGAAGAATGGCATAATCAGACTTCTTTCTCACCATAGCCGTGATTTTATTACCTTAATTATTTCTATATCTAGATATCTAGAAAACAGTAAATTCAGTTTAATCTAAAATATAGTAACTGTGAACTTCTGCTAACTGCCTCTTTTTTGCTTTAAGACTGTAATAGTTCACATTCATAATGAAGACCCAGAGTCACTGTCATATCTTGAGATATGAAAATGTATGAGAATTTGCCATATTATATTCAATGAAATGTAACACATAAGAGTATTTGAAATTATCTCATAGGCGTTCATATTGAGATTGATCTGCTTGTAATATTTCTATTAATGCTAAACCTTCATTCATCAGAAAATCATATTCTTGTATCATGGTAGATAACAGCAAAATACATTTTCAAGTGTTTCCCCCCTCCTCAAATAGATGGGGGAAAAAGCATTTGGGGGGGAAAAAGTCATATTTTAAATCAAATTAATTTTATTTTACCCACTGATCAAAGACTCCTGTTTTTATGTACTTCTTAAAATGTCCAGATTTACCTGGATGTTTAGGTATTATTTTAAATCTATAAACCATGCAAATTCCTTAAAGCCTTCTGCTTCAAATTATCAACCCATAGCAAACATGCTATTAGGCAATTTAAAGGATTAAAGCAATTGTCAACTGGTTAAATGAGAGAGAAAATCCCTGTCCATTTTTCTGTCCTTTCAACTTTTCAAACATATCCATTTACAGTGACATTTAGAAAGCATCCTAAATGAGTAGTTGTGCAATATTTTAAAATAATGAATTTAATTGTCTATTTAAGGTATATATAAGCAACCCCATTTACTGAGTACTGACAGAAAAAGAACAATAGCTTCAGTTCAAGAAGAGCATTATGTGTCATGTCTCAATGGCATTTTATTTATCCCTTGTGGTTTTTGAGGCTAGGGAAGTGACCTTCTTTCTTAGTATTTAATTCTTGACACCTCAAAGTACTTCCATGAGTACCTATATTTCTTTCATTTCTTCCTTTATACTGGATCCTGATAAGAAAAAACACTTAACACATTAACATTGAACATTTAGTATGATATGAGGTTCAATGGTATATGAAGTATAACTTCAATAAAATTATACTGGAGTCCTCAGTAGAACTTCTACTGTTTCTCGATGTTTATGTATTATTCAGACTAATAGTGATCTTAAAGTAGAAAAAGCTTCTTGTCTCTTAAAACTTTTATTGAGAAGAGTTCAAAATGCACACAGTTAAGTGCTATTCTGTGTGGATTTAATGTAGAGTGAAAAGCTGTTTGGTGCCCATTTTAGATTCACTGGCAACAAGATAGGCAAGAAAGCATGTACAGAGAGTCATGAAGATATATATGAAAAATTAAGAGTTTAAAATTAATTTGAACTTATAATGTAATGCGCCACGTGGAAATCTAAAAATCAATTTTCAAATGGAACAGCTTGAAATTTTTTTCTTGCCATCTGGTTTTGGACCTGGCTCATTCAATTCCAATTTTGCCCTTGTAAATACTCCAATTTCATATATACTATATGGGAACGATAATCCATGCCACCTAAGCATATCTTGTTTTTCCTAAAAATATAGTTGTTTTTGTTTTTTTCTACACTATCAACATTACCCACATGCCCTCTTAATCATGGGCACACTTATCTTTATTTTAAACCAATTGTGATATTATTAATTGACTTATTGACATATTGAAAAGTTGATTTCATTTTATTTGGCTAAATTAAAAAAAATATATATGTCTAACATTTTTACATCCTTAATGAGCCTAAAATACAGATTGATGAATTCAAATGAGGAGGGAGAAACAGATTTGGCTACTTGAGTCGTAAAGTAAGAGAAAAAGTAGGGCCTAATATATAGACATAGGATTAAAAAAGATTATGCATGGAAAGCATTTATACATGCTGGCATACAAAGAGTGCTCAGTAAATGTTAGCAATTAGCCTTTGTGTGTGTTTGTATGTGTGTGTTAATAGTAATAAATAGAAGATTTAAATTTATATTTATTTTTTTCCTGAAGAAAATATTTATTGAAAAACTACTGCTAGTTACTTTGCATATGCTATCTCATTTGTTCCATGCAAAATAACGCTGTGAGAATGCTGAGAACTATACAAGTCACCTCCCCCCCCAACCAAAGTGCACAGTTAATAAATGAGAGATGTGGGCAGACATTTGAGGTCTTGTTTTTTGATAAAAATCTCAAGTAAGTCTAGCAAATATGAGCTACCACATCATAAGGTTGTTTTAATTGCCTATAAAGATATCTGCAGGATATTGAAGCCAAGATCTTTGTAATCAAAATTATAAGAACTTAAGCTCCAATAAAATACATAAGAATGCATGCATCTTCTCAATACGTCTATTGATCATTTGTTCTTAATAATTCAGTCAGATCTAATTGAAAGGAGATGACAGTTATAAATCAAACTGATTTTCAGAAGCTTCATGTGATGTTTTCAAAATTAATTATTGTAAGCTAAAATTTTTGCTTTGGAAAAATACGCTACCACTCTCAAATTACTTCACTAGTGTACCCATCTATGAATAAAAGAATGCTTTCATATATAAGACACTTAAAATTATAACAGTAAATCTTAAAGATCATCCAATAGTTTAATTATGATATGAAGAATTCTTTTTTTTTTTTTAAGATTTTTTATTTATTTATTCATGATAGTCACAGAGAGAGAGAGAGAGGCAGAGACACAGGCAGAGGGAGAAGCAGGCTCCATGCACCGGGAGCCCGACATGGGATTCGATCCCGGGTCTCCAGGATCGCGCCCTGGGCCAAAGGCAGGCGCCAAACCGCTGTACCACCCAAGGATCCCTGAAGAATTCTTTTTTAGAATATATAGAGACTGCTATCTGCATGTTTGTATCTCTATGAAACTTCTATAAAACCTTATAACTTATAATTGACAAATGACATAACCACATAATTTATGTTCACATACTTAAATGCAGCAATTATAAAAATATCTATATTTATACATGATATACTCATATATATTTACATACTAATTTATATATACATATACACACATACACACAGACTAATTTATTACTATGGTAATGCAAAACTACTTAATAATTTTGATACAAAGTATTTTAAACTGTCAAACCACTTAAGAAGATGCTCTGCACAACATACATTATATAAGGCAAAAAGTTTCCAGTGAAAATTTTTCACCAACAGAGACATGATAGATTACACTCTTCACAGTGAGAGAAGGCCAACATCACAGCCTGAAGTTTTATTCTAGTGCATGGTCCTGTGTGACTGCTTTTGTTTTTAAGCTATAGAAATGTAAGTCTTGCAAATGTAATGAGGCAGAAGTTCTGCAGTGTGGCAGGTATCTGCAAAAATCACTGAGGTCACTGGCATCACTTATTGTTTCCCTAAATATTATTGTAGTCATAGTATGACTTGGCTCATCAAATTCTACAATGGCCCCCATGTTTCCAAATCTATAAATTCTATTTATTCTGTGTTACTGTCAAAGCTATATTTAACTGACACTGCTGTTATTTCCCACTAATTCTATAAACATGTTGCCCATCACAGTCAAGCTGGTTACTTGATTGTCCTATAAATGTATGGTTCTATTTGCCTGGGTTGAGGACCTGGCTCAAAAATACATTACTTGGTAACAACTTGGTGAAGTTGTTACTCTCATATGACAAATGGAGATGATAAAAATAATGATGCCTTCTGGATAGGATAAATGTAAGCATTAAGTTACAGAATTTGAAGAAATGACAACACAGAGCCTAGCACATAGTATGTGCTTAAGAAAAAAGGAAAAAAGAAGAAACCTACTTAGCTCTATGTAGCATATAGCTCTATATCTCCTTGTCTTCCTTATTATAGTTATCATTTAAAATCTTTCCCTTTTATATGTACCTATTTGAAGCCTTAAAATATAAGACACATAATTAATAATGCATGTATTATACTAGCTATTTTTCTAAATGTATCCTGTTCATTTAAATTATAAGTTTCTCTTGGGAGCATTCAATAATTATTTGAACGAATGTGTACATTTTATGTTTCTTACATACATGTAAGCACAGTATGAGGGTATAGTAGATGTACATACATTTTGCTAATAGTACAATATATTTTGTTCCACTTTGAATGTGCAAATTACTTAACATTTTGGTGGGCCTTAAATGGAAATGCATGATCAGCAATGTTCCTATCTAACAGTACATCAAGTTTAACTCATCACTCTTGGTAATCAACAACCTCAGCCCTAAACCCCTGTATGTGCCTCTGCAACTGGTCCATGCAGTCCCTACACAGGACTGGGACATTCTGTTAGATAAATGAAAATCCATACTAGTTAGCCAAAAGCAATTCTCATGCCCCTATGGATTCTGGAAAGCACTTCAGTTACATTCTGAATTGCCCTAAAATAAAATCTTTATTAGCTGCCAACCATTACATTAGAGATTTCATGATGTGCCCCTGTCTCCAGGACATAATCTTGGACTTTGCCCAGCTTGATAACTGCTTCTCTGATGACAGAGATTTTGACACTGATATGAAAGGGACTCTACTAAGCATATGTAGGGTCTATCCTAATAGTCTATGTGGTGAACTCTTCATAAATTGACATAAGGAATGAATTTCTACACTTACTCTGGCAACATATCAAGAGCTATAAATTGTCAGTACTGAATTTACTCATTAAATCTTTGTATTTTCCTGAATAATAGTACCAGGGAAATATTTTCTTTATGTGAGAATATAGCCTTATTAATTTAGCATTTTAGGCAGAAACAGAATTCAAAATGTAACCATTCAAACAAATATTATTGGTGAATATATACATAATTTGCATTGTTGTGTCTCCATACTATTATTGGATATTTCACTTATTTCTACTAAAGAACTCCATCACAATATAAAGCATATACTGTAGGTTTAATTTGATGTATAAATTTTTTTTGGATCAGAAAACTGTACTAGATTTCAAACTGAATCTGTTAAGTATAAACCAGACTAAAAACTAAAGGGTTCACAACTATTTTCTCCTTGTTATAAAATATAGCTGCTTTTCCCTTTTGATCCCAGAATATAGATGGTTTCCTAGATCATGTCACTCACCATGCCTCTCCACAAACCAGCAAAACCAAATAGATATTCAAAATTTATATTTTAAGTTGAATTGTCACAGCTATTCATTAGCTAAAGATACTATGAGATATCACAAAAACAGGAATAGGAGTGATTTTTGTACTTTGAAAGCCATTCGTTTTCTCATTAAAAAAAAAAAAGCACAAATGGAAAAGAGAAGACACACACACACACACACACGTAAAAATCAGTATAAATCATGCAGAAGTTAAAAAGTGATTTGTAGAACAGATTGAATGCCACAGCTTACCCAATTTCACCCTATTTGATGTTTTGGTATGATATAAAGAGAAGATGACTTCAGAATATAATTTGGATATTTTACCCCTTTCCCACCCACCCCTGAAATAGCACCAAGCCCAACTTTAGTTTTGTTTTTATCAGCGCTGTCACTTACCTTAGCTAGAGACATGCTAATTAAAGGGAGGCAAAAAAACCCCTTTCCTCTCCATCCACCCACCACACACACACACACACACACACACTCACACACAACACAAGTCCTTAGGATCATAAATTACAGGTTCCTGGAGGGTAGAAACCTGTATATATATTAGCTTTCTAGTGTCTTTGATAGATTAAGCTTTAAATACCTACTTAATAAGTGATTTTAAAAACCCTCTGTGGAATCAGTAAAGAAATCCCTTTCTTTTGTGATGCTATATATCATTTTTAGTATCACTTGCAGACTTCGAAACTTTGGTTTAATTCTTAACATTATAACTCTGGAACTGTGATCCTTTCAGTTACTTTTCCTAAATTCTACTCCTTGATAAAGGTAATCCTAGGGACTAGTGTGGCTAAGTGACTGAAGGACAGCTTTGGATGAGGCCATAAGCCCTGATGAATGCTCTGGTGTCTGAAAATGTAATGGCCTTTAGATGTAATGTACTTCTTTTCTTTTCTTTTCTTTTCTTTTCTTTTCTTTTCTTTTCTTTTCTTTCTTTTTTCTTTTTTTTCTTTTTTTATTTATTTTTTCTTTTCTTTTCAGAATAATAATCTATTGTTTTGATGACCATGGTTTCTTTTTTTTTTTTTTTTATGACCATGGTTTCTTAAAAACAAATCTCTTACAGATAAAAGATCCCAGTCATGACTGATCAAGATCACTATTTGATGCACATAATATTTAATTGACTTAGACCTTAATATAAACCCTCTTCACTTCTTGAATTTCTATTTTGAACTTTTAATTCTTTTTTAAGTAAAAGCCTATGAACATAACTTTATTTTACTTTTTTCTTTTCTTCTTTTTTTTTTTTTTTTTACATTCAAATAGCTTTGAAGGCTGAAGGTTTGCATTTCAAAACTAAGAAAATGAAACTGCTCTCTGACCAAGGCCTAAAGTAGCTGTGATCCATCCTGAAGCAAAAATTTTATGGCTCAGTTGTAAACCCTTTGAAAATGTAGCTTATAATGTAAGTGATGACACAATCTTAACTATGGATTCATGAACCCCAACACTAATATATCCAAGGCATTTCATTAGTGTCAGCTTGTCTCACTTTGTAAAATTAAATATCCTCTTTACAAATCTTTCTATGGCCTTGATTACCTGAACAAAGTTTTCTTCATGGGATTTGGCTGATAAGTGGAGAGTGATGAGGACTGATGGTCACACACATTTAGGGACTTGCACACAGACCTGATAAGGGTGTATGCATTTATTTATTTTCACATTATATTTTTTACAGGCATAATCTGACTTTATAAGGGATAGGCAGATCCCAAAACTATATTCTTCAAAATGAATTAGCATTTTACTCCCTGGGCAATAGTCTTCCTCCTTTTTCATAAAACTGTGTATTCTATTTGTAAGTTAAATTCTGAGAATTTAATTTCACTGATTTTCTAATATAAAAATATACTTCAAAACTTTTTCCAATTTTTCGTCTGTCATCCAACAAAAACTGCATTGTAGGTAAATATCACCTGAAATTTTGGTGTGTTCTAATCACATGGCAAAAAACACATTATATTAATAACAAATAGGTAAATAAAATTTTGAGGCTAAAAATAAACTAGTAAATTTGAATAAAAGTTAGACAAAAATGGTTTTAGGTAAGCAACTTGAATAAGTCATAATTTGTAAGGTGAAAAAATGTTGATTGTTCTCAGAAGCCATTTTTTTCTTACTGTAATCTTACATGTATTTTGCTGAATATATCAAATGCTATTTTTCAAATAATACCAGACAGAGAACATGAGCACATTTTACAACAAATCTTCATCAAGTTGTTATGCATACTCTTCCTTAATTTCTAAACCTAAAAAATACTCTGATACTCTTTCGAACATGTAGAAAAAAAATTACTCATTTCAGACTTGGCTTTGGAATTTACTCTTTAGTTGTAGGAAAGATAAGGTATTAAATCTATTTATTGCATACAGATGGAGATTAAATAATTTAAACAAATGAAAAACAGAAGTGGTGATTATACACAGTGCAAAAACACTCTACATTTTCCATGAATATTCATACAGTTCAGTTTCCAGATTCAGTCTCACATTATAAATTACTTTTGAACAACAACGTTGCTTTCTTTTTTCCTTACTGCACTACTTTCTACATGAGTCTGCCAGAATCCCTAAGTTTTATAATACTATAAATACATTCATATTTTTCTATAATTAAAACTGAAATTTAAATGATGTAGTAAAAGAATAATGATAAAAATGATTTCCCAACATTAGAAAGGTAAGATATAGCACATAGTTAAAAGTAAGAAATGTGTAATTAACACTATAGTCCTAGAATATTTTATTACCAGTCTAATATCTCATATATCCTGCTCATTCATCAAATTATTGGTCATCTATTACATGTAAGACTGCCTGATAATATGAATCAAAGACAAGATTTCTCTTCAAATACCTTACAAAGTGGTAAGCAAAACGTAGAGATACGCAACACAAAAGTATTGTAAAAACTGAAATTGTCCTCTGATCTAAATAAAATTCCCTTGTCATTTAAAAAATAGAATATTACTTTCAGTATGTGGTTGAGGGGTCTTTGATCTGGCAGTTAAGGCCAGGGTAATAGTAAAGGGACATTCCAGGAAAAACTTCAAAGAATAAATGATCTGTTTCTGTTTCTTCAAACCAGAAAGCCTTATTTTGGTGTTTGTGAAAGAGTAAACCATCAGTATGTAAATTTTATAAATGAAAGCCTTTTATTTCTTACACAATAACAAAAAATGTGAGCTACTGAATTGTTCGAGGTAAATGCTCAAAGTAGATTTTCTTTCTTTTCTTTTTTTTTTTTCAAAGTAGATTTTTCTTACCAGCTCATAGAACTGGGAAAGATGTCAGAAGCAATATCATGAAAATGGTCTTGCAGGTATTAGACAGTAGCACATAGTTAATATTTTTAAAAACTTTAAAGGTCAGAAAACTTCAGCACATTGTCCCAAATCCCTAAATAATTGCCAATATATTAGACAGGATCATGCTAGTAACTATAGAAAATCTAAAATGGCACTCAGAATATCCCCATATCAGTGCTTCAATGTACCATGAGTTGATTTAATGCCATAGTATATGCTTATAATATGTTCTAACCCTTCATAGAGAGGGGGATGATAACTGCCAGAGAGGTTTTCTTTGTTCAGTAGAGACAAACACAGGCAACTCACTGCCATAATTTATGAGGAAGTAAGTATGAGTATTTTGTGAAAGAATCTTTTGAATCATCCAAAGCTTTGTTAAGTTCATGCTCTGTTGCCATCATTTAATTCCTATGTCATAACTGAGAAGCTTAAATGAAATCAACAGACACTTATAGGAGAGTCAAATGGAGTCAAGGTCAAGTGGAAAAGTGGTTGGGGCATTAACTGCATGGGGATTGGCCCTTCCCCTTAGTTTGATCAAGAGTTGCTCCCATAGGTCAGTGTTTGTGTTCCACCAGTGTTGAATGTTTTGACTCACCTTGGAGCCAGCTTTGCCCATTTATAACTTTTATACCTCTTGTACCTATTTTTCTATTTATATTTATTTACCTCCCATTTTCACTTTTAATAGTAACTATAACTATTAAAACTTGGCTTAAATTCTAAATTCCAGTAGCAGAATTATTTTTTAAAGATATTTTTAAAATCCTCTTTTTGTTAAATATATTGACTGTCAACAATGTAAACTCTGTAAAGTTCTGGTCATTGGAATGGAGCTCTTTAAGTCTTTCAGACTGTCTTCCCAGTGAGAGTAATTGAATGCAAAATAATTAGGTCTTTTAATCCTAATGAGGATGATGTCAGCACTGTAGTGAGGATTTCTGGTTAGTTTTTCATGAATGCAAACTTATGATCACTTATGCTATGCTCTGAACTAATCAGATGAGACACCTGACTTCCCTTAAGGAGTTCATATATTGTGATTAAATAGAAAAACACGTGCCTGAGGGAAAACTTGCTGGCCTATTAACCTATATTTGAGATTCATGTTCATTGATGAGCTTAAAAATCCCTTGATAGCCAACAATAATCAGCATTTTCTCCAAATGTTCTTACAAGTCAGCTTATACATAACTGTTTCGAGCTGCCTAACCACGTGCTGTTTGTACCACCCCTCAAAGGCCACAGCAATCCACTGATCTGTGAAGCCACCACTCCCTGGCCCTGCCCCAGTAACCCCCTCTCTCATAATGGTGCTTCCTGCTAATACAACAAAAATGGAAATTGTCAGTGTGGGCAGGTTGCCATATGGAGGTTGACAGCTGCTCAATCAGATTAAGACAAATGCAAGTAGCCAAAAAAAAAAAAAAAAAAAAAATCAGAAGAAAACTCTGTTGTTTTGTTATTATTACTGTTTCCAGGATTTTTGAAAAAAAAAAGGAGCATCAGTTTTAAAGATCTTTCTATGAAGCAGATAAGCTTCAATGAATCACTGATATGAAGCAATTTTTTTAAAGTAGTTAAAATGACCTTCTTTAAAATTTATTTTGTGTTTTGAACCTTGATCCTCTTTGCCTCTGGCCATAATGTTTAATTTAAAAACCCTCATTCTCCCCCTTCAACTTACCCCATAAAGACATATACTTCTGGTAAGTATTCTACAAAATAATAAAGGCCCCTACTTCCTGAAAAAGAAAATAATGTTGAAACATTTTTAAAAATATGTTTCAAAAGACTGCATAATATGCCAAGGGAAAAGTAACAGAATTTTACAAACCCATCGAAAGATAACACAGCCATCAATAGCCAAGCTCATGAATAAATAAATATTTACAACATGTACATATGCATATCAAGGTAAAAGTACTGTGCAGGAACTCAGAATCGTGGAAAGTATTTATGCAATGCATATACACTGACAAAAAGAGTCATTAAAAAGAAAATAATTTTAAAGATAGGTCAACACGTTTAAAGTTTTCTAGTAACTGGCCTGACCTTTCTAAAATACACAAAACCCTTTTAATGATAAATGAAATATGTTGCTATGATTGCCTATTCCTGAACTTGACTGAGTCATATCATCATCATACAGCAGAGCTAGCAAATTTCTAGCTGAGCTAGTTAGAGCACATTGGAAAAAGTAGTCATATGTTCAAAGACGAAACATTTCAGACCTGATTTACAAATGCAATCCAATGCATCTGTATTTAAAGCTGTGTGGAATGAATAAACGCTCAGGAACACATGCAAACATTTTGAAGTAAACCTTTCTGACTAGGTTAACAATTTTTCCCAAACCTTGCAGCAATCTTTCTCTCTGGGTAGCTGGAGCTCCAAAGTCTACTGCCAAAGTTTATCACAGGAAATGGTACTTTTACATGCTAGAAGTACAGACTGTCTTTGAAAAAATGATATAGGAAGTACAAGATAACACTTCTGACATCCCCTAGAGTCCACAACACCATACATCTCTAGATCCCAAGCCACCAAAAAGCTGCCATGCAGGCTAACATAAATAACAGCTTACAGTTTGCAAGGAAAAAAAAAAAAAAACACCCCCCACACACATTGATAACACGAGGAAATACAGTCATGTGGTGGTATAATTTACAATGCCCAAAGATAATTTGCAGCTCCACTCCTCCAGAGTGCATCTGCACCAACCATCTAAGCTAAGTGCCTGTTGGAACTTTTCCCTCAAAGGTACTATAGGTGGAAGATTTGTAATATCTTTAATGCAACAAAAGGAGAAACAGAAAGATCAAACTGAAGGGGCTCCTGTATTTAGAAGATCCTGCTGAGATGTTGTGATAAATTATTAAAACTTCTTGTTAATGTTCATGCTTCTCTTTAACCTCACATCATACCATTGACAGTAAAGCAAAGGTGGGGAAACCCAGACATTTCCAGAGCTGAGAGAAATGTTAGTGGAAAAGAATGCTCCTGCAAAGCAAAATCCTCTGATATCTCCCATCAAGATTTTTCCCAAAACATGCAAACACAGTTCAGAAAGTCTTTTATGGGATATTTTCTGCAGCATCATCTTGGCTTACAAGATTCACAGCACAGATACCCTGATAACTTGTGTTTAGTGTAAACAAATGGCATTCAGGAAAACCAGAATCAACTGAACTTTACAAAAAGACAGGGTCAAAGTATCACAAATTCTCTCTTATCACATCATAATTTTTCAACAGCAGAAGAAAATGGATTTCCATACTCCAAGTACCGGAAGGCTTGTTCTTGTTCAGCAGGTTTTTTTTTTTTTCAATAAAGTTAATGCAATTTATCTTTATTAACACATCAACACTGATAGAGTCAGCCAGAAAATTAGCGTTGGTAGCACTGCATTTCATCACATGGCCCTTTCAGGCACCCCTCTGACCATTTCACAAAATCTGCCAAACAATTCAGGGAGCTAACAGTTTCAGGACCCATTTCTTTTTAAAAAGAATGCAGCTTCCTAAGGATACCACACATATGCTTGCACCACAGCACCATGCATCTGGCCCTATATAGTTTCCCTGCTGGAAACAATCCTTGTAACGCTCTGATAGCCCGGAAAACCAAAAATTGCAAAAGCATATTTATATCAATAACAGAGAAAAACTCTTCTTCCTAGCCACCGACAACACAGATCCTCTTTCCCGAAATAAAAATCAGATTTCCAGCAGATGCAGTTCCTCTACCTTTAGCTGTCCTCAAGTTGCCATTGATCAGCCCTCCTAACTCCATTTAGATCTTTAACACAAAACTTTCATCACTTACCCCCTTTCCAAGGTTTTCCTTTCCAGGGGGTCCGAGTCAGCTTGCTCAGAGTTGGTCCAGAGAAAAAGAGCATCAAAACGAGAAAAAGTTCAAGTCTAGTAATTCTCCTCACTTTCTCTAATGATAACATTTCCACAAGTTAATTTCACAAAATTTCTCACATCCTCTTCCCTCCCGGTTATTAAAATAGCCTTAATCATTGAAAAACCCGAGGTAGGTGTTGTTTTGCCATCTTTAACAGCTGAAGTAGCAGCTCCCTGATGTAGCCCTGAGCCAAGCTACATTTCTCACGGATCCGGCTCCTCTCAGCACGCAGTCAGCTCTGCTCCAGCTCCAGGAGCTATAAAATAATTTCTGATCTTCACTTTGCTTTCAGTGGGAATATATCCCTCAGTGTTCTGGGTGAGCCTGATGGAAAATGATAAAAACAGTAATGTCTGTGTCCAGCAGAAAAGAGAAAGGATGTCAGGATTGTGTGAAAAAGATGAGAAGCAGTTGTACTGACAGCTTTCAGGCTGCTGTGTGATCCTAATAGCCGTGCAACCAACCAAATTGCTCTTTTAAGAGTAATAAGGCTTCAGTGAAAGCCGGTGTCACTGCCACTTGGGTGGGTAGTGCCGGGCTTGAAAATCACCCAGGAACCGCCACGGATAACGACTGCTTCAGTCCCGCTTCGGAATATTAAGGGCTGAGCAAAATATAGTATGCACAGAGGGTAGTTAATCTATTGTGTGCATGGACGAGGATTCCAGCGGTGTAGCAGGGCAAGACGCAGAACTTCAAATGTATTTTATTTTTCCTTCACTTCACCTTGTGCCATTAAAAGGGGATTGCCGCTGCACTAATTATTCATAAAAGGGTCTGAAATATTTATTGCAAGAACCGTAAGTGTATGATTTTTTTTTTTTTATTCTCCAACAATAAGACAGGCAGGGCAAGTTCCCAGTAGTTACAGTTCTCTTCTGTATGGAAGTCAGTTTATTGGGGCATTTCTGTGTCACCTGCATGAACCCACCGTGAACGCTGTAAGCAAACTTTTGCAAATACCAACACAGCCGCTGTGAGGGCTGTGCTGATCACATTCAGGGAAGCACATTTTTTACTTGTTTGTGTGCATCACCATGGAAATACAAAAAGCTCTCTAGGTCTCTCAGTCTCTTTTGGTTATATTTATGAAAACATTACGGATCACAAGGTGGGGGTGGGGTGGGGGATAATTAACATCCGGGCACATAACTCTGCTCCCAGACGATAGACGAGGTAGGTGCAGGCAAATCAAATAAAAGTAATTTAGTCTCATCGCCTGAAGTGAATTAGCATGATCGAAACATTCTGGCCAATATCTGAAATCTGTCTACATCTTAGTATTATCTATATGGTCACTTATTCCTTTAATCAGTGGGCCACAATGCATGAATTATGCAGTTATGTACTTTAATCAATTGCTATATAATGATAACTACCAATTTATGATGTTACCACTTTCAAAATGGGATAAACTGCCCTTTTCAAATCATGTTATTGGAAGAAGTACTTTTAAAAGAATGATTTACCTTTTTGAGATGAATTACCTTAAATTTGAAAATACAGTTATTAAAATTTGCTTATGTAAAAGAAGCAATGTTTATCAAATCTACTATGGGATACACAAAACAAAGTCTCAGGTTATCCCTTAGTGTAGAAACAATGATTAACTTGTATTCAACTTTTCATTTGACAACTTTTGAAGGAAGTGACAAAAGTTCATAGCATGCTTATTTTATACATAGTAAATTTAAAATTCTATGTCTCTGTATACTCTAATAGTAAGCCCAAATTTAACTCAGAATTCTATTTTCTCTTTACCCATTATTCTTCATCTTATTTACTTCAACTTTCCCTCTCTTCAACAGAATATTTGTAAACAGATGTTGGTAAAATGAATTGGCCAATTCCCTCACCATCATCTTCTGAGGAAGATTCTAGAACCAAACTTATTTACTGTCTATTTGGCTCATTCAGCTCAAAAAAAAAAAAAAAAAAAAAAAACTTTTCATAATTAGTGAGCTCTGTTTTGTTTTTCTTTTTTAATGATCTGGGCTTTAGGTGGAACAAGAGAATGGTAAGTGGGTTTAACATGGTGAAAGGATGCTGATAGAAATGTCAAACATTTCTAGAGGACCTGGGCCAGATTGAAGTTAACAGGAAACGCACTCCTTCCTCAACAGGGGATATAGTTGGACAGGTTGACTCTAAGGAAATTTCAAATTTAGATTTCCAAACTTTGCTTCCCTATTGGTGACCTCTGGTAAATACCAGCCCACAGCTCTCTGTGGTGGGGAATTGAACTGAAATTGGAGGAATCAAATAACTTTTGCTTATGGAGGGAAAGCCATTCTCCTCTAGGACTCATCTGGCTAAGTTGCAGTGCTACTCAAGCTTTCTAGATACCAGAAGAGATAAAGGGAAACTTTAAATGGGCGGGAGTACCAAAGAGAATGAATAAAAAGCAGAGTTTGAACCAACAGAAATATTGAGTGGAGTGGCAGTCTACATGAGACAACTTTTTAAATAAGTATGAGTATCAAAATGCCTTCCTACCTAAGTTATTATTGATAATAAATTAGCTAACTTATTACCAATTCTAAGTATTTTATGTGTAGTAACTTATTTAATCCATATAAAAACCCAGTGATCATAGGAGGAATGATCTTCATTTGGTACATTAAGAAACTGAGGCACAGGGAGTTTAAGTCACTTAGTCAATATCATAGAGCTATTGTGAACTTATATAGCTCAGCTCTGAACCTCTGCAAATCACTGTATTATACTCTCTTCCAAATAGCTCTTAACCCTTCTAAACTAGCTTGCTTTTAAATAACATCTTTATATAAAAGAATAGCAAATAATGATGGAACACTCCATATGTGCCAGGTTCTAATTAAGTGCTTTATTTACATATTTTAGTTATATTATTTCCACAACAACCTTATAAGATAAATCCATTATTATTCACATTTTACAGATGATTATTTCTTCAATATCACATAGCGAGTAAATGACCAGAGCCAGGATTTGAACCCTGTATAGCCTTAGAATTTGTCATTCTGCTTCTGTTTTCCAGAGTCTGATGCGTGGGGCTGAAAAAACCATAGAAAGCTAGCAGGGCTGGAAAACTAAGAAAATGGTGGGGTGGGGGGTGGGTGGAGGGGATGCGGGAGTGGGGGTGTTCTTATAGTTTCTGTGACAGGGAATCTTCCATAGATTGTTGGCAGCTGCAGGGAAGTCTGTGGCTTGAAGGTACCAGAGAAGGCCATCTGAGAGGCAATCTGAATAAACTTTTTCACGACCTTCATGTTCTCAAACTAAAACACAAGGAAAGATTAAACCCCAGCCAGACCTGACTTATGGACAGTTATAATACAACATAATAACATTTTAGTGTAGGTCATAAAAAAAATGTTAAGAACGGCTGCAGAAGAGAAGTACTAAAAGGTAGTATATATTAAAAACAAAGTGTAGTGGAAGACTTGGTTCAGCTAGGACACTCCAGGCAGAAAAGATGACCTTTTGAATAAAAATCAAGTGATGCTTATATATTTTAAGACTAGGTCAAATCAGACCAGAGGCAGAGAATAATCCAGGCTGAGGGAATTGTAAGAGGTGCAGGATCACACAGATGCAAGAAAGCCTCTGATTCTTTCCAAGAACTGCCAGGAAGATCGCATTGCTGAGGCATCTGAGTATATGAGTGAGTAGAGGGAGATGAGGTAGCAATGGTAGGCAGGAGCTAGATTAAAATTTAAATATGCTTACTGCCAAAGGTCTTAGGGTTTTCCTCAGTGATAGGGAGTCAATTATGAGTTTAAGTCAAGGATATTACATGGTCCAAAATGACTTTTCAAAATAAACTAAAATAAAATCTTTGCCTGTGGTATGATAATGAAATTAGAAGCAAAAAAAAAAAAAATTTTAGAAAGGTAGCAATATCCCAGGCAAGACCATGTTTGCAAGTGAAACTAAAACAGTATAAATAGGAAGAGATCATTGGAAGTATCAGAATTCATTAATTCAAAAAATATTTCATAACTACATATTTTGAGCCATGTAAAATGCTAGGTATGTTAAGATTAATAAAACAAAGCTTAATAAGATTCTATCATCAGACTGTTTATATCTTTAAGAATTTGGTGACAAAATATATATAGGAAGGAATGAACACTGCTCCAGCGTTTCAGCTCTCTTCTTTAAACATGTTTTTATAAATTAGATTTTTTAAATATTTTATTTATTTATTCATGAGAGACGCAGAGAGAGAGAGAGAGAGAGAGAGAGGCAGAGACACAGGCAGAGGGAGAAGCAGGCTCCATGCAGGGAGCCCAACATGGGACTCGATCCCGGGTCTCCAGGATCATGCCCTGGAATGAAGGCGGTGCTAAACCGCTGAGCCCCCCTGGGCTGCCCTATAAATTAGATTTTGTCTGACCGGTTAATATTTCCTCCAACTTGGACACCATTAAGCAAAATTTAGATACCTTTGTAATTATACATATTTTTATTCAATGCCACTATTTATTCTATTCTAATGACACTCTCTAACATCTTCCTATTTATGCGCAATAAATACAATCTTATGTTCTATTTGCTTTCTTAACAAGAAATCTCACTAATCTCTAATACTAGGTAACAATGGTGTATTGTGAGCTATTCTGCTATGCTGTTAACAATTGAAAATATATGATAAAGCATCTTCTAACGAGAATATAACCAAAAAAAATGTTAGTAAGCATTTGAAAAAGATTAGTTTATTTTTATATCAATACTTTTTTTTAAATCTCATAAATTATAGTCCTTATATCACATGTGGTTACAGACTCAGTGAACCCCTTTGCTGAAAATTCTGTGATTTTGGTATTAGGTAACTAGGTGGTTCTTAATCAGGGGCAGTTATACCCCCACCCCCCACCCCAGGGGACATTTTTTAATGTTCTGAGACATTTTCTGGTTGTCATAATGGAGAGTGGAAACTACTAGCATATATAGTGGCTGGAGGCCAGTGTTGCTGCCAGACATCTTATAATGACCAGGACGATGCCCACAACAGAGAAAAACTCGGCCTGAAATGTCAATGGTGCCAAAGCTGAGAAACTCTGAGGTATCTTCAGTTTGACCATAAGATAATGATTCCTCTAGACATTGTTTCATTTAAGTATGACCAGAACAAATGGTGTACTTGACAGAAGGCTGTGACAGAAATCACAGAATACCCATTACCAGTGCATCCTCCTACAACACTAACAAAAAGTTTCCTATTTATACTCTTATGTTTCAAAGGAAGCCTCCCATTTATCCTACTCTAATTCACCTACAAAGAATCACTCATCTCCCTGAACACCTTACATCAGGACAAAGAAGTGGTAGATTTTCTTGACTGGAGTGCTGGAAGGGGCTCGGTGATGCACATATATATCAGTAAAAATCTTTCTTGTACAGAAATTCTTGGTGTCTCTTTGTTACTCTAAACACCAGAGAACATCACTGAGGCAAACTGAGCTGTCTGGCTCTACAACTACTCTCTGTATTAAAAAGATACCAATGATTATTCTCTACTAACTACAGGTTGTACTATTATTAATATATTTATATACTCCATTAATAAACCATCAGAATAAAATTTTAGCAGGAATTTAATCCTGCTAAGAGAGTTATAAATTAGTCACAGTATTAACTTGATAACTTGAAAGTCCAGATCTAAGTTCATTAATATATGTATACATACATACACGGTTGTCATTAATTGCTTTGGTATTACTCTAATCCTTTAACATTCTATTTTGACAAGTCAAAACACAAATCTGAATGTTTCAAGGTCATGTTTTCCTTAAACAGAAACGATGAGCTATTATATATAATACACTATAATATTTCCCTACAGCCTGCTATAAATTCAAATCATTCCACAGACTAAGAGAAACATTTTTTTTGTAAAAGGTAGCATATATATTAATTTCATTTCCAAGGTCAAATTAGTACAGTTACATATGTACCAGATCAAATGTGTACTGTATAAGTATTTCAGTTGCAAAATTAACTCTGGTCAATTGAATCTGTAGTTGACTAAAAGAAAAAAATTGTTTGTTTTCAGTTATTGAGATATATTTCAAAATATCCTTTTTCTTTTGCCAGTGATTTCTACAGAGTGAACATCTCTGATTCTCTCTGATATAAGACCCTGCCATACCTAGGGCTCACCAGGCTGCAGTCACAGCAGCGCTCCTCCTATCAGCCTATAGTTTAGGAGACAACAAGGTAGGGCTGAATCTGTAAAGAGATCAGCACAAACTGGCAGGTTGAACTTTCAAATGAACTCCTAATATTGCATTTTATTTTTGGCATTGTTCACTGTTCATAACAAATAAAATAAAAAACCGAGTTGAGCCCTATATGTCTTTATTGGTGGTTTCTAGTTGTGGTTTTACTTCATAATATGCTTTCAAAAACTTCTACTGAGAGGGGTGTTTGGGTGGCTCAGTTGGTTAAGTGTCTGCCTTTTGCTCAGGTCATGATCTCAGAGCCCCAAGCTCCACATTGGACTCCCTGCTCAGCAGGGAGTCTGCTTCTTCCTCTCTCTCTCTTTGACTGTCCCCCTACTCATGCACTCTCTCTCTCTCAAATAAGTAAATAAATAAATAAATAAATAAATAAATAAATAAATAAACTTAAAAAAAATCTTCTAATGAGAAAGGCAGCTTGATGTTTTACTCCACATAAACTTATTTTGAAGAGTGATTCTATTCAGACTTTTTAATAGCTCACAGTAATTGAGGGCATGCCAAGACCTGTCAGTGTCCTATAGGGGGAGGATTTCAGTCAGCACCTAAATTCTTGCTAATTAGAAGCCATGAAGATTGATTCCAAATGTTGGTGGGTACACTTGCATGAAGACATTGCATGGCCAAAGCTAGCTACAAAAGAAGCTGCAGAGTGAAGCTTTCTTTCTGAGAGCCAAGTGACCAGCTGAAATTTGGGGATTCCATTCCTTTGTAAAAAGGGCATTTATTAGGATACAAGTGTGGGGTTGATTCAGCAAGTCACATGTGGGAGCTGGGCATATGTGTTTTAAAAACATCTCCTCTAGGTGCTTGGCTGGCTCGGTCAGTAGAACATGCACCTCTTGATTATGAGTTCAAGCCCCATGTTGGGCATAGAGATATATGTATATGTAGATATACAACAACAACAACCAACAACAACAAAAACACCCTGCTCCAGGTATCTCTGATAATGCAGTGTTCAATAACAATCTTTAAAGGAAAAGTTTATCTGGGTTTGCTTTATAACACCTAATCTGTTATGTTCATGTGTGTATCAATAAAATAAAATTAATGTGTAAAATGCTTTGAATGAAATTCAGTATGTTTAGGGAATTCATGAAAAAAATAAATTAATTTCTAGCCTATGTTAACTCACATTTAACCTAAGCTGCAAATGATTACATGAATTCTCTATAAAGAAGGCAGAATATGGGTCCTGAAGAGATCCTAGTGATTTTCTGGTGAATGAGCCTTGGAATCTATGTAAACATGTCTGAACCTATAAAATGTACTTTATTTTCATCTGAGATATTTTCTCCGGCTTACATAAAGTTCATTTAAAGGACAGTGCTGGAAAGCTTGCCATGGTCTATTGGCTATGCTACATCAATTACATAAAACATTTCATATCTATAGGAGATATCAATAGGATGTTTATTAAAGAAATATTATTTCCTTCTAGTACTTTATAATAAATTTACTCTAACATGGGATATTCCTTCCTTCCCACAAAGATATAAACTCTAAGTATTCTTTCTATCTGAATAGCTAGAAAGCCACTAAATCAGGGTTGCAGACTCCCATGGGAATGTCTGTAGAGTATGTATTAATATATATGGTTGATACATACAATACATCTCTCCCAGAGTATTCTTGAGATCCCAGGAATATTATAGTGTTGGTTCAGTTTCTGGTTACATGGTAGATTTTCCAAGGAAAAGTGTCCATATTGTTAAGGTTGAAGACACAAGATACATTATTACATAGCTAACTTTGCTTTTTTTGAAAAAAGCGAATAAAATACAATTTTCAGATTATTTACAAGCTTAAAAATAGTGCAATTTTTAAAAAGATTTTGTTTATTCATGAGAAACACAGAGAGAGAAAGAAGCAGAGACATAGACAGAGGGAGAAGCAGGCTCCATGCAGGAAGCCCAATGCAGGACTCGATCCCGGGACTCTGGGATCATGCCCTGAGCCAAAGGGAGAGCCACCCAGGTATCCCAAGTGCAACATTTAAACAAATTAAAAGTAATATTTAAGAAATATATAACTATTTTTGCAATATCTTTACCTTCTATGATGAATTCCAATGATCAACCAGGAATTATTATAGGAATAGCTGTAAGTCTATTATGCAGCTATATATCAGTATAGAATTAAGTTTTAAGTGTCATGGACAAAAAATGGCTGTAGTATAAAAAACAATTTCTTTTTCTCTCATGAAAAAGTTTGGATCCAAGCATTGAGTTTTGCTTCATGCAGTTCTGTGGGATTCAGGGTCCTCCTTCCCCCATTTTATTGAGATATAATTGACAATTAAAATTGTATACTTTAAGTTGTGCAACTTGATGATTTGATATACATTGTAAAGTGTTCATCACAAGAAAGCTAATTAACGTTCCCATCACCTCATATATAGTTACCTGTGTGTGTGTAGTTAGAACAGTTAACATTTAACACCAGTCTCCAATTTCTTCGTTACATATCCTAAGCAACTCATGATCCAACAGGTTCTCTTCACCTGCAGACATCATGTCAGCAGGAAGGAGGACACAATAAAGGGAGAAAAATGACAGAGGTGGAAGCAGCTGTCTCTTAGAAAGCTTTAGGAAAATTGCCACATGTCACTTTGGTTTGCAATACATTGGCCATATTTTTGTTTAATCCAGATAAAAGAAGCTGCAAAGTGAAGTCTTCATTCTGGGTATGTGATCAGCTAAAATGCTGCGGTTTCATTTCTTTGAGAAAAAGGGAGAATAGGTTTTAGGGGAAAACTAGCAGTCTCTCGCATGGGTATCATGATAGATAAATATGAGATGTTAAAAAAAAACACTTTAGTAGTAATTTTTAACTACTAATACACTAACCCTTAGTACTTTAGAGGCTTGTATTATCATATGTAATGAGATGAAATCAAGTCTGCAATAAAACTAGCTTCATAGGCTCATAGAATCTCAGAGTCAGATCAGGATGAAAGATCACCTAGTTAATAAAGAAGAGAGTACAAACATTCCTCATCAGTGTTGTCTTAGCTTTGACTTAAATAATTCAAGTAAAAGATTCTGATTATTTTTTCTTAGAAAAACCATTCTTACATTCATCTCAAATGTTTTAGTTGCTCTTAATTTCCAGTCAGTCGTTCTAACCCTACTCTTTAATGTAATGCTGAGCAAATATTTTCTTTCTTTATCAGGACAATGTTTTGAACGTTAAGAAATAGCTGCCCCCCCCCCCTTGAGTCTCACCCCCATGGCCCCCTCAGGCCAAATAATTTGTTTTTCTTGAATACAAATTTCAGATCCATTATCATCTAAGTAATCTCCCTCCTTTTGATTTCTGGATGCTATTAAGTTTGTTAAAGACAATCTTAACATCTGATTCAACAATATTTATTCATCCTAAAGCACAAGACATTCTTCATTTTTTTCTTTCTTCTTAATTCAGACTGAACTAAAGATAACAGAAATGATCTAGCAGCTGTTCATAATACTCTCCCCCTTCGTATCCCCACCCACCTAGTTCCCATCGCTGAGATGAAGAGTTTGTCATATGACAAAAGTATGGCTCACAATTGCTTCTACAGTTCATTTGTCCTGTGTCCTCTACCATTAAGCTAATGATTTTGACAAGAAAAGAGTCACCTGGCTCTATTTCCTTTTCTGTTGGATGTCAATTTAATGTGACCATGGGGACTATTCATTAGCTTCTGAAACTTCCGGGAAGAGGCAATTCCTTTGCTTTTATTTTAAATTATTTATACTATTTTAAAACAACCCGAAAATACTATTTTAAATAATCATGCCTAATAGTGCAAAATATATATACACACACTGATACATTAATATACATATATATATGCGTATGTGCATATATAAGCACTAATTCCCAAGTAGGAGAATTTGTTAATTAATCACCCTTAACAGCAAAATAGCTTCCCATTAGTCAAGCCTCAGGTTAATTAATTCACCAGATGATGAGTGATAAAAGTCCTAGTGCTTTCTTCCTAACTACTTACTATTCCATCCAGAGGACATGCTCAATATATCTCACACAGAGCAGCTTGGTTTCTGCTTCTATGGGTGCTAAATTTTAGCACTAGATTTATTGGAAAAAAATATTGAGTGCAATTTTTCTTTGACATAGTTCTATTTAAAAGTTGATGAGAACAATGGACACCATTTAGGATGGAGCAAATTAATAACTTAGGGAACAACCTTAATCTGCCATTGAAGTTGAAGTAGATTTTTTATAAATAATGGCAACCAAACATTCTAGGCAGAAAAGTCCATATCACTGCAAGCAAGACATTCCTATTAGATCTGCCCAATGAAATAAGTCACTGAAATGTTTCTTTTAGGTAATTTGTAGGTAATAAGGTAATTTGTAGGTAATAGAAATGTCTGACCTTGTGTCAATAGCTCCATCGGTACCTATGGCTGAGTGTTACTTAGCAACTTACCCCCAACTTCTG
Organism: Canis lupus baileyi; assembly: GCF_048164855.1. Classification (NCBI taxonomy): domain Eukaryota; kingdom Metazoa; phylum Chordata; class Mammalia; order Carnivora; family Canidae; genus Canis; species Canis lupus. Next base: position 14,719,684 of record NC_132867.1, read on the forward strand.
AAGGAGGTTGTAGGGAAGATAGAAATCAAGACTTTAAACACAAACTTCCAAATATAGCTGACACCTTGTTGTCAAACTCCAGGCACATACATCTAACTTCTTATTCAACATCTATACTTGGATGTAATGGTAGTGAGAATTTTAAGATGACTCCCATAACCTTTACCCTTTCGTCCTCTCCCACTTCCACTATTACTCCTCTAATGATTATGTTCTAGTATTGTAAAAAGAAAAATTACCTAATCCAATGACTACAGATCTTTAAAAGCAGAGAGCTTTCCCAAAGGGGCAGCAGAAGAGGAAGGCAGATGGGGAAGTCAGAGAGATTTGAGGCAAGAAGAGGATTTGATGGAATATTACTGTCTTTGAGGATGGAGGAATCATGAACAATTACTAGAGATTGACTCCTCTGATAAAAGCCCAGCAAGGATATGGGGACCTCAGTCTCACAATTACAAGGAACCAGATTTTGCCCACAATCTCAATGAACCTGGAAATGGATTCTTTCCCAGAACCTATAGATAAAAGCCCAGTTTAGATGAGGTCTTGAATTTGGCTTTGTGAAACCCTAAGCAGAGAACCCATCTGGACTTCTGACCTAGAAAAATATGAATTAATAATGTGCGTGTTATTTTAAGCTGTTAAGTTTGTAGTGATTTGTCATGTATCAGTAGACAACTAATACGTAAGTAGTAAGTATCTCAAACTCAACCTGTTTAAAAAAAAATTAACTAGTAAAAAACTCTTGGCCTTTCCTCCTAGTCATATTTCTGTAGCCTTTTCCTTTTATTTAGTGATTATTTCAGTTTTCTAGTTGTTCAGGAAAAAAATCCTGGAGTCATTCTAAAATCTTCTTTTTCTCTCAACTCCATGCATGAAATCCATCTCAAACCTTTTGGACGGATATTTATGAAATATCCAGAATCCAGTAAGTTCCCCTCCTTCCACTATCCCCACCCCGGTCTGAGTCACACCTTTCAGCTTTTATTGTAAGAGTCAACTACTTCTTACTTCAACTCTACTCCACTTCCTTCTGACATATTTTATCAACACAGGAGAAAGAATAATCTTCTAAAAACTAAAGTCATATCACACATTTTCTAAAAATTCTACATCACCTCCCCATTTAACTCAGATTAAATCCAATGCCTACATAGTAACCTAGAATGTTTTTCATGATCTATCCCTCCGCAATCCAATTTGACCTTGTCTTCTCCTACTTTCTCCAACATTCATTCTGCACCAGCCATACTGGCCACCTTAGCATTCAAAGAATCCAGATATGTCACCTTAGAATTGTTTGTTCTGTGTCCTTAGTATTCTTTGAAAGCTAAGGTCTTTTATTTCTGATACTTCAGCATTATTAAATCCCTCACTTGTTTCATGTTTCTGCTCACTTTTCCCCTTCTAAATGATATCTACCCATGCATCATGATCTGCATTCTTACTCCTATTACTCCAGAACCCCCTTATCTTGCTGGATATTTGTTTTTCATTTTTATCATAACATGTATTAATTTTAACCTGATATACGTGTTACTTCTTTATTGTGCTTTGTTTTTATTTCCTAGCTCCCTCTAAAATAGAATGTAAGCTCTGTAAGAACAGACATTTTGTGACTTTTGTTCACTGATGTATTTGTCTACAACACCTGAATAGTTACCTGGAACATAGAAGCAGTTCAGTAAATATTTGTTAAACAAAGAAATGAAGTGCAAACACTTAGAGATTCTAATTAAAGGAGAATACTGCCTACAGATCAGAGACTCTAGGTTGCCCCTGGCAGAGGCATAGTGAAACTATAGTTACTCTGAAAACATTAATCTAGTCATAAACCTAAACAATAATGACAAAGTTTGATACTGCATCTCTCTGGAAATTGTCATGATAGGGATAAAAAAGAATAAGGAATCCTGGTTCTACTACTCCAGCAGTGGGACATTGGTTAACTTATTTAATCATTCTGTGTGTCTCATATTCTTAATTTTAAAACAGCATATATCTCATGGATTTGTGTTGGAGTTAAATGAGATAACAGATTAAATGTGTCTGGCAGAGAGTATGTACTCTTAAGAATGTTAGGCTTCTCCCCTTCTGTGCATCCTTTAACTTTGAATTGTTGAATAATTGTCAAGGGGTTGAATCCATCTTAGTGACACCTTCTGGATCCACATCACTTACTTGGAGGAAATATTTCAAATATTATCTCTGTTCCGTGATTCCAGAATAGAACTCAAAATAAAGTTCCCAGAGACATAATCTGGAGACATGACCTTTAACGCCAATCTCTTACTTTGGAACCTCAAACTCCCTAGACTGTGCATGATCCAGACTTCTACTACATGCTTCACTCTGATCTCCATTAACTTCTATCCCTGTTTTCCCTCTTCCATTTGGCTCCTTCTCTCACCCTTGTGTAAGCCAATATAACTCATCTTTCTAACCTCTACAGAATCTAGAACAGGTCTTTGCACAGAGTATTTTGCCTGCGTTTTGCTAAACAATTAAATGACTTAGAAAGAAACTCAAGCTTATAGTGCCTTCATGATGGTGTATCTGAAGACGCCTGAATTATCTCACGGGTCTTATTCCTATGTTTCAGCCTGAGAACAAGGATTTTCCCAGAGAGCACTAACTCCAGTCCCTGATAGCATCTATCTGGGGTTAGCACTTTAAGATATATCTTAAACATTATCTCTATGAAAATAAAGTCAGACAATCCATATGATCATTGTCCATTGTATCTCTTTTTTTATCACTGTTATCCTTTTAAAATGTATATGTTATAGCATTCAGAAAGAAACTAGAACACTAGATTGAAACACAATTTCTCTTTGAATCACAGTCCTTCATTTGCTTATATTTTTCTCAAAAGCTTCCTTTGAGAATTAAATATATTTTTAAATGTTTGTCTCAAGTGGGATATTTTATAAGGTAAGAAATAAGCTTTCTTCTTTCCAAAGCACTTTGATCTTTTTTTTTCCTTTTCTTCTAAATATAATTCCTAAAGCTGAAGCTATAAAACATCATTTTCCTCTCTGTAAAAAGATAATTGGGCACCATTTTAAAAAGTGATTTAAAAAAATATTTTTAAGCTCAAGCAATAAGTGACATACCTTGCAACATGGGTATAGTTTTAAGGCAGAACGCTGCTTCAGCATAACTATAAAATGAGTAATTTCCCTGTGATAAAAATTAACATTTGGATGGTCTAATAGTACCTCACTCCTGGTTTACTTAGAGGCAGTCAGAGAGATGGAGTGTTCAAGTATAAGAATGATGTGTCAATGGGAACCAATTTTTTTTAAAGGACTTAGGGTGGGCAGCCTCCCCAAATAAGTGCATCAACCCTTCCTTTTATAGTTGATCAAATCCAGTTTCAGAGAAGCAAAGTAACTTGCTCTCAAAAACTCTGTTGCTATTTGAAGCATCAATTTCCTCATCTATAAAAGGAGTGTTGTCTGTGTTTTCTCCAAAGCATTAGAAATCATAAAGGCTCGGATTCTTGCACCTAAGGCCATCCCACATACCATGCTACATACCCAATATTAGACAATGGCCTTTGTGAACTGACTAAAGGGCTTGAGGGGATATGCCACCTGAATGATTCATTCTGGTGCCTCAAATTTTGCTACAGATGATATACTCCTTAATATTTCACATCTCCTCACATCTCTCCTTTTTATTATTATTACTATTATTTTTAGAGCAGCTTTAGGTCACAGCCAATCTAAATGTAAGGCACAGCTATTTCCTAAATACCTTCTGCCCCACATGTGCATAGAGTGCATTATCAACATCTCCCACCGGAGGGGTACACTGCATACAATCATGACACATTGACACACTATCATCACCCAAAGACCACAAAATACATAAGAGTTCACCCTTATTGTTGTACATTCCAAGGGTTTGGATATACATATAATGACATATCCATCATTGTAGTATCAGACAAATTATTTTCATTACCCTAAAAGTGCTCTGTGCTTTCCCTGTTCTCCTCTCCAACCCCTGGCAACCATGATCTTTTTATTGTCCCCATAATTGTGCATTTTCCAGAATTTCAACATACTTGAAATCATACCATATATAGACAAGATCCTTTTTTATAAACAAAGTATGATGTAAATAAGTAAAAATAATGTGACAATTATGATTCTAGAGACTTTAAGTGAATGAATGAGATATTAATGTAACTCTAGTATTTAAAGTTGCTTTTTGATTTTCTCTTTTTTCCTGTCACTCTTATTCCATTAAGCCTTCCCCTTACCAGTTTTAAGACATGAAATCTATAAAGCAATTTCCAAGTAGGAAGCCAGATATTTGGGAGCTTAGGCATGGGCACTATATGTAATTGCTCAAAAAATGGCCCCATTCCAGCATTAATGGGTCATGGTCCCATATTTCCACAGGAAATACTAATGCAATGCTGACTCTATTCCAGTAATCAAGTAAGCACTGAGTCAGGATAAAAAGGTAAATAATGGAATATTAGAAGTCTTTTAACAGACATAAATAAAATACCATAGGGAAAAGAAGAAGGCAATATTAATACTTATTGTTGGGGGTGAGAATAACCAAAAGATTTTAACTAAGAAAGCGATACTGAAGGTAGGTAGGATTCCAACTGGTATTAATGGAGGAAGGGAGGCAGGAATTAACTGAGAAAAACATAGAAATTGTTTGTTAGTTATTGTAACAAATTACCATAAATTTTGTGGCTTGAAATGTATTTTCTCATAGTTCTGGAGACCAGAAGACTGAAATCAAGATGCTATGCTAGTAGGACAGGGCCATATTCCTTCTGGAGGCTCTAGGGGAAAATCCTTTTTCTCTTCTAGTTTCTGGTGGTTGTCAGCATAAATTTGCTTCATTGGCTTAGGGCTACACCACTTGAATCTTTGCTTCCATTGTCACACCATTTTTCCTGTGTGTCTGTTCTCCTTAGTATGTCTCTCATACGGACTCGCCATTAGATTAAGGGCCCATGTGGATAATCCAGGATGATCTTTTCTCAAGTTCTTTTCCCAAAGAGAATAGCATTCATAGGTTCCAAGATTCTACCTATTTGAGGTAACCTTTTAGTGAAAGATTTTCCAGCCCCCCACAGATGGGAATGTGTTTTATGAGTGGCTATGACTGTGTTTGCATTGGGATTTGGAAGATGGAGTTGGGTCCAAGGCCACTAAGGGCAAGATATGCCTTGAAAAAACTTCTGGAGTTCAATATTACCCAAGCATCCCTTACTTTGATCCTGAAATCACCATTTCTTTCCATTATATATATATATATATATAATTTTTTATTGGAGCTCAATTTGCCAACATCTAGTATAACACCCAGTGCTCATCCCATCAAGTGCCCCCCCCAGTGCCTGTAACCCAGTCCTCAAAATCACCGAATTTTTAAGCTAAAGAAGTGCAGTGACTGTAGAAATTCAATATTCCTCCTTCCCCAACCTCATTTAAAAAAAAAATGAGGTAGCAAGCTCAGAAAGATCAGATAATTTATTCAGTTATATCAGCAGTTATGGGCATGATAAGTGATAAACTCAGAATCTAAACACAAGTCACTCAACTTTTAATATCTTCTAGATGAGACCTTTTTAACTATAATTTCCCTTTTCACTCAAGCTATTAAAGACGTACAGAAAAAAAAATAAAATAAAGACGTACAGATGATACACAAACACACACAGGAAATTCTAACATAATGGCATATATGTTAATTTCATCCATGAGTTTTTAAATGTTGACTCATAAAAAATATTCTTTTATAACCCTACTACAATGGAAGCTATTCAGCTGTTGGAAACAGGGATATACATTTACTATAGTATTTACAACAATACTATAATTCCTTATTTACATATATGATGTAGAAAAATGAAAAGTTTTTGAAAGCAGAGATTATATACCAGCAGTAGCAAGTTTTGTCTCCATATCCACACATCTTTTAAGAAAGTACCCATAAGCATAGTCTGGGTGGCTATTAGAAACCTGTATGACTGAGGTGCCTGGGTTGTTCAATTAGTTAAGCATTTGCCTTTGGTTCAGGTCATGATCCCAGGGTTTTGGGATCAACCCCCATGTCAGGCTCCCTGTTCAGTGGTGAGTCTGCTTCTTCCTCTCCCTCTGCCCCTCTCCAGTTTGTGTGCTCTCTCTCTGAAATACATTTTTTTTCAGGACTAGATTTTTTTTTAATGAATCAGGGAAGCATAAAAAGATGTACAATTTTAATAAATACAGTGTGACTTTACATTTATTTACCAGTTTGTTATGTACAGCCAAAGCATTTTCACACAGACTCATCACCAAATTTGATTCTCTTGGTATTTCAAATTTCCATTCTCCCTGAACTATACAGATAATTTCTATGACTTAGGTTTTGTAATTTAAAAAATGGATCAAGATCTTAACCTCGTGAAAGCCATCTGGGTAGCAGATTGTTACATTTAGATCTCCAGTCGTTACTGCTTTGTGTTCAGCAGTGTGCTTCTATCATCTCTCCCCAAAGCATTCAACTTTCCAAGGGAACGATTTACATACTATTTAACAGAACAACCGGCATAAACAACTAATAAAATATTTTTAAAAGAAAGGAGGAAAGAAAAAGGAAGAAAGAAAGAAAAGAAAGAAGAAAAGAAAGAAGAAGAAAGAAAGAAAGAAAGAAAGAAAGAAAGAAAGAAAGAAAGAAAGAAAGAAAAAGAAAGAAAGAAAGAGAAAGAAAGAAAGAAAGAAAGAGAAAGAAAGAAAGAAAGAAAGAAAGAAAGAAAGAAAGAAAGAAAGAAAGAAAGAAAGAAAGAAAAAGAAAAGAAACCAGTATGACTATTGCTATCCTATCCCCACACCTCCAAATCAACATCACCACTGGCTAGACCAGAGGAAAGGAAGTTAATCTCTGAATTGAGATTCACATGTTTTTAAAAAACAATTTAAATTAAGAATATTAGAGTCTAAGTTATTGTGTTCAATTCACATTACTGGTGAAGTACATGAGTCAAGGTCAATTGATTCTTGCTTTGAGATCCTATAGGTTGCCCAAATATCCTTCTAAAGTACCTCAACCTAAAAGAAAGAAAGAAGAGAAAGAAAGAAAGAAAGAAAGAAAGAAAGAAAGAAAGAAAGAACGAACCTCAACCTGAGCCGCAGCTTAAATTTGACCTTATTCAAGGAACATCTCTTCCTATGCTGAGTCAGAAAGCCTCATCTTGATCAATGGCCTCCTGAATTCTACCTCTCATCTTCACCAAGAGACACATTACGGTAATATCAAACTGTTTATAAACAATAGGTCTTAGAATCCTCATCACTCATTTGAGGAAGAGGTCAAAAGTTACTCTTCATCAAACCTGTTTTTCACTTCTATGTGATTCTTTACTGAAGCACCAAATTCATAATTAGGATGCAAATGCTTTTGTCTAGATCCACTTGATCATTGGCTATTACCTACAATGCTAAAGCCCAGGTGAAAATTCATGAAAGGTATTTCTAAATATATATATATATTTATATATATATACATATTTATATACATATATATTTATATATATTTATATATATACATTTACAGACAAATATTCTATCTGTCACAATATGCTACTTAAAAATAATTCTATCTCTACAACTGCTATGCAATATGAAGAAGCATATTACCCTCATGTGTTAGAGCAGGTGCTTGGAATTACTGACTCCAGTATGCAAAAAGTAAGTTCAAAAATCACAAAAAGGCATCTGGGGAAATGAACTGAGTGGAAAGTGACATCTGCCAAAAAACTGGACAATGGCTACATGGACCATTTAAAGCAAGTTAAACCATCAGCCCAATGATGACCCTCTTGAAGCTACTCCATTAAATGGATTTATCCCATCACATATGACGTCTTTAAATCTCTAACTGACAATGCCTAGTCTTCCTCCCTAAGGCAAAGACATTAATATTCACCAAATATTTCACATGTTTTCTATATTTCCTAGTCTTCTGGGAATTGAATGGAGCCACATGACTGGAAATGGCCAATGGTATGTGAGTTGAAATGACGTGGATCAATTCTGGTTGCAGCAGTCAATAGAGACAGAACAATAGGTCTCTACTTTTAGAGGCCTAGTGTTCCAGAGAGTATAGCTCTAGGGTGATGGAGCTTCAGCTATATTGGATCTCTGAGTGCTTTAGGAAGCAAAGCCATCTGCATGCCCCTGCTCATCCCTTACCTGTACATCATGATCAAGAAATATGCTTTGTTACAAGTCACTGAGATTTTAAGGGATTTTCTTCTAAACTATCTGAATTGAATATGTGAAAGAAAAGTCAAGTGATGGTAAAATAAAAATCGGAAGTAATAGAATTTAAGCTAAAAGAAATGTGTTCTTGACCTTGCAAATCCAGGGAAATTCTGACCTTACCAAAGGTTGGAAAGGTGAAAGTCCTTGCCCTTTTAGCAGGGCCACCCTGCTCAGATCTCTACGGCTCACAAAAGCAACAACTGCTATCTAATGATATTCTAGCCAATCCATCATCAGTCAATCAGATTGCCTCTGCTCGGCCTTTCCTTGCCCTCCTGATTTTAACATGCTTTTTTGTTCCTTTTCTTTTTGGATTCAAAACCTTATTCCTGCACACCAGCCTGAACTGTTACTTCTATTCCCTTTTGCATGTAACACCTTTTCTGACTCACCTCCTGGCATATGGGCCTGCAGAGTTTCTGGTTCAATCTGGCCCCTTTGGCCTCTAGTGTCATTTCTGCCTAGCAAGGGAAGGACTCCCTGCCTGTGCTTCTCGGTCATTTGAGGGATTAGATTCAGTTACTTGATGAAAGTGTTTGATTTTTATGAACATTTATTTTGCCCTTTAGAAGGGCACCCTTTCTAATTCCCATACTAACACATGCTAGCGGCCAAAAAGCCAGCTTGACGAGTGAAACTGTAAGGGTCTCTGTATTCTAGTTTATATGTTATTGCTATTCCTGATTGCCTACAGTTTAATACCCTTGTACAGTTTCTTTTTCTCTTGTGAGAGAGCTATAATACATCAGGGTTTTGTTTTCTTCCTCTTAAAAAAAATATAATCTAGAGATGTCTTTTAAAAATGTAGTGTCATAACAAACCCAAAACCAAAACAATCTGAAAAAAAAAAATCAAGAACTGACAGATAACATTCAGAAGGTTCATCTTCAAGAACTCATTAAATTGTGTTGTTCTTTACCATGGTTATATGTAACAAGGTAAACTAACCAGGTCAATGATTGAAATTGAAATAAACAGGTATATTAACCAGCTGGAACTTAAATAAAAATTTAAAAAAGACAGAAAAATGTGATGGTAAGTTTGGCTTGAAAATAGAAAAAAAAGAGAAGCAGAGAGAAATTGAGGGAATCATATGCCCTATGATACTTTAAAATACTTAAAAATTATCTTCTAGCTGTAAAATTTCTCTCAACTGCACAAATGGCTTTTTCATTCTAGTTTAGAAAGTGTGGTTGATTATTTATTCCTGGTGCTTTCACTGTAAACTTAATATTCAGATCATTCAGGTGGATAAAGCACACTGTTCACTTTGCTCACAGTCACTGAGAACATCGCACAGGTCCTTTCAAAGCATCATGCACCAGGTAGGGGAGAACAGGTACACCAAAGAGTCAACATTCTTTAAGGGCAAAGGTTACAACTTAAACATTTGTTTCTTATCATGTTTGACAAAATACCCCATCCACCATAGCTTCTTAATTAACACTTACTGGAAATGTTTCTCTAACAGTGAAGGAAACAGAAAGATATATAGTTTTCTGATGGTTGACTGGCAGCATTCAGGTAGGTGGTGGAGGTGTACCCATGTTACCAAGTTGATCTGTGTGGTGCAAACATCACCTGCTTACTAGTATCACCATCACTAGCCTGCTTCCTCCCCAATCATTTTATTTAAATATGTTTAACTGGATTGTTTTTAAGAGAAGACCAATTAAAAAATATGTATGCAAAATTTTTTTTAAAAAATATGTATGAAGTGTTTTCTGTGGTTCTAAATTTGGATTATGGAAAAAGAAGACAGAGAAATGTAGAAAGCAACTTATCTCCTGCAGTTTTGAAACTTTTTAATAAGTAATTATTTTTTGGAGAAGAACTATTTTCAAATGGCAATAGCTGACTCTTGAGTCCTTTTGTTATGGCAGGGATTGTTCTCATTGCTTTTTATGTATTAACTCATTTAATCCCTGCAATCTAAGAGGTAGATGCTATTACAATTTCATTTCATTCAGGGCGCTCAGCTTATTAACAGTGGAGTGGAATTTGACTCCAGCTAACATGGCTCTGATCCTTTTAACTACTATGTTATATTGCATCTTACATGGAGCATATCTACAAAAAGGCAGAACTCTGTAGGTTGAAATAAAAGATATTAGGCCTAGAACTTTGTGTGCTCTCTCCATATGGAAGCCTCAAACTTAGCAGGGGTAATGTTGATAACTTGCTCTAGAGCAAACCACGAGGCTTTCTAAGGACAAGCAGTGGTGCTGATACATGTGAGCAGCCAGTGGGTAATTCCAGAAATTTAAAATACTGGGAACTCCAATAAGAGGAAGAAATCTAAAAATAACCAAATAATTTTCAGTATTTTCCCAGAGCATGCTACATCAATAAGTTCTTCCTTCTTTTAATTAGTCATTTGACATTTTTATGTTTCTTTGATCAAACTTCATTTTCAAAGAATTGTTTAGCCTTGAAATAATTCTTTCACATCTCATAAAGACTTTATTACGGCCAATGAATAAATCAAATTTTAAGACACTTTTTTTATACTTAGATTAGGCAATCTCATTTTAAAGTAAATGATAAAAATTATTTTCAATAGAGCAGTTTTCCTCAAAAGAGAAGTCTAGAAATCCTTTTCTTCACTATTTTTTTTTCTCTCAGCCTCAGGGGAAAGTGAATTATCTTACAAGCATGCTTACCTCCATATTCCACCTGCTTTCTGAAAAGATCTAATTATGCACACACACACATACAAAAGTAGTAACAGTAATATTACATAGCACTTGCTACAAGCCAGACACTCTTCTAAGTGCAGGTATACAGTTTATTTCACTTATTTCTTAAAGCAATCTTATGAAGCACATCATATGATCATCTTGCTTTTACAGATGAGGAAACTGAAGTATACAAATGATGAGATCTGGGATTCAGACATAGACAATGTGGTTTTAGAGAATATACTTTTAACCACTATGTAATGCTACCTCTCAATAAGTAAACCAGCAGGAAAAGTGTACCCAATTAATAGAGAAAGCAGTGAAGTGGAAATACGTCCAGTGCATTCTCTAGTTCCATAAATATAAAGGCCTTTCCAAGGCCCAGTCTCAAACTATCCAAAACTGAATTAATCATATTCTTTCCAAACCTTCCCTTTTTATGTTATATTCCTCTGTATCAGTTAGGATAGATTAGGTTGAGTACAATAACAAATGACCCATTAAGCTCAGTGTCTTAATGAAAGAAACTACATTTTTGGTCAGCCAGGGCTTTGTTTCATGTCCTCTTGAGTTTGGGATCCAGGTGGATGGAGTAATGTCCATTTGCAATGTTGCCAGTCTCATGGCAGAGAGAAGAGGAAAACATTGTGAATCAAATGCTTGTTCTTAGAGCTCACTCCTTGTCATGTTTCATTACCCAGAGGAAGTCATATGACCACAAGTGAATCAACAGATCGGAGGCATAAATTTACTACAGAGAAAGGAACCAATTATAGTAAGCAACTATGTATTCAGCTAAAGTATCCATCTTAATTTATTAGCATTACCACCCCCCAATGGGAGAAATCTGGAAATTACTTCTAAATTCTATTTCTTCATCACCTTTCCACAAGCAAAACAGACATGTATTGCCCTCATTATAAACATTCTTTCAATCATTTACCCTCCTCCCTTTCCAGTGTCCCATGTCAGATCTCAAAATCTTTCTCCCAGACTTGGCAATAGCTTCCTCATAGATTCCTCATCCCCTACTCAGCCTTACCCCCTTTTTGTCATCATCTACACTGTTCCCAAATTAATGTTGCTAAAATAAAACAATTCCCCTCCTTTGATTATAATTCCTTAACGATGTTCCATCTTCTACACAACTGATATAAAAGCTCACCTTCCTGTTAAGACTATTCTTATACCACCTTGTCAAACCCCCACTAGCCCTTTACCAAATTCTTTGCAATTCATTGAGCACACCATGACATTCATGTTTCTGATCCTTAACTCCAGCTATTTTGCTTATAGAGTTGCCTACATCTTGTCTCTGTCAGGCAAAAATCCACTTCAGTAAAGATCATTTCTTTGGTGGAAAGTTTTCTCTTCTCTTCCAAAGGTTGTTTCCAACTCTGCACTACAGTGCACTCTCAAAGGGAAGTGACATGAATTCTGTCTTTTCATTATTTCATATATCTTTTTATATAATAATTATTTCTTTGAATGCCTATGACTTCTACTGGCTTTGAACTTTTTAAGGGAAATGTTTATGGATTATTCATTTGTGTATGTGTAGTGCCTACCACAGTACCCAGAATATAATAATTACTCAGTAAATCCGGAACAATTAATGAATTCTCATTAAACAGCAATGGGAGAGAATTGAGAGTGTGGGCAAAGATCATATTTAAAATTGATGATGAAAGTACATAAGTATATGGAAAATATTATAGGAAGTGAGCTTCATGAACCAGGAAATAATAAAAGAGAAAAGATTTTGCTTAAGATATGCAATAATAAAAGATGAAAGAAAAGGGAATTGAGGAGAAAGCTTAAGGACTCAAATGTTTCATTGGATTAGAGATTAAATTGTAAGAACCAACAAATTTACAAGCTAGCTTTAACTTTTTAATGCGTTATGACAATTAGTTTCTCTGCTTTTTTAGAAAAGGTAATCTATTTCCATGTCCTTTCTCTTAAAATTAAGCTGACATAAAGGGAAGTAATGTTTGATTTAATATAAAAATGGTCTGTTTCTCCAGAATTTCATTTTCTTCAAGGTTCTGAGATCTTTAACTTCAAAATATTGAATGTTTATAATAACATTTAAATGTTTACATATTAAATGTTAAATATTTATAATAACAAAATATATTAAATTTTTGACTTAGGATTTATTTTCTCTAACTCCTATTCTGCTGGTGATAAAGAGTTTTGATGTGTTCTTCATATACAAACATAACAATAAAATTTTCACTACTGTTAATTTAATCTGGTACTGGAGCACTACCACTGTAATTAAGTGACTTAAATTGCTTATAATTATGTACCTGCAATAAAATAATTTTTATACAGAAACTAAAATAGTTGGGGGTAACAAGGGTTATAACCTAGAAAATCTAATACATTGCATATGTATAGCATTTATCGAGTGAAGGGCTACCCGGATTGTTCCACTGAATTCATGAGCAGGAAATAATAAAAATTTTGTTCTGAACAAGGAAATTTCTCCTTCTCCCACAGGAGTTGAAATGATCTCTTATTATAGTTTGTTGTTATTTTTCAAATGTGCCTCTGGACCGAAATATTATTTCTCCAAACATACTTGTGCAGAAAGCATGATGGAATAGATAGGCTTGTAGGACAAAAACGATTTGCTAAAAGCCTTTGAAAGGAGCAAAAGAAAAACAAAGGACCAGTTTCAACAGTGAGATTGCATTTTGGTTTGATGTGGCTAGAAAGGGTTTAAAACCCTCCAAAAATGATTCAGTTATATCCCTGCAACATAACTGTGGCAGGTGAGAAAATGTGCCAGGTGATAGAACTCATTCCAGGGAAATGCCAATGTTCATGACGAGCTACAATCATATGAAGGATTAAATGAAGGTAGGGGTCAGGCTCTTTTGGGCAAAATTAAATTTTGAAGCTAAATTTAAAATGATCAAGAGTTTTCAGGATTTTTTTCACCCACAGGATCTGATGGCCAAATTATATTTTTGAGAAAGCTATTGAAAAATTGTATAAAGCCAGACCAGTGTGTTATTGCACACAGGGAGAAGCTGTGAATCAATGACTCAAGAAGGTGGAAAATGAATGGATAATCCTCTCAGTTACTTCATAAAATGAGTGGATTGTATCTATCAAATATACACTGAAAGAAGACAATGGGTAATGCCTTCAGCAGGTTAAGATGATTAAGTTTATCTCAGAATTCTTTATATCAGTTGTGTTCCCTGGAGTGCTCTGTACTCTAAAGGAATGAGCAGGAATACTATTATAAACATCAGGGAAAGACCAGAATCTCATCAAGATAATTAAAGGTGAAAAAGGCAAATTTCTCAACAGAAAAGAACCTCTAATCCCAGAAATAGCATTAAGGATTGGTTTTAGGAAAAGAGTTTTCTACGTTTATAGGCCATCTTATTCTAAAAATATTTGAAAGTATTATAATAAAATACCCCCAATACCTACAAATTTAAAAAAATTTTTAAAAGGTGAAAATAAAGGGGCACTTTGGTGGCTCAGTGGTTGACATCTGCTTTCGGCTCAGGTCGTGATCCCTGGGCCGTGATCCTCTAGGGGTCCTGGGATTGAGTCCCACCTTAGGCTCCCTGCAGGGAGCCTGCTTCTCCCTCTGCCTATGTCTGTGCCTCTCTCTGTATGTCTCTCATTAATAAATTGAATCTTTTTTTTTAAAGGTGAAAATATATAGTAAAGGAAAATAAGGGCAAGAATGTAAAATTGAATCCGTTAATGAAACTGATACGATTAGAATGATTGAGCCATTCATTTGGTTTTAAGCTTTCTAATAGTTAATGCAGAAAATGAGAAATAGTCATTACAAAATTCAGGTTTCAAAGAAATAAAAGCTAAGCAATAGCTCAGAAGAACTGATCCTAAGACAAGAGAGGTATACCTCTTTGTAAGATTTTCATAAGATGACTCTGTGTAATCAAATGAAAAAAAAAAATCCTCAACATCCTTAAAACCAAAACAATTAGGTTTCACATTTCTGTTCCTTATCTTAAGGTAACCCTGAACAGAGGTTGATGACATTGTAGAAAACTGTGTTTCAGTGATACAGAGGCCAAGAGTAAATTTTAGCATTCTGCATTTTAACATTTCTTGAACAGGCAAACTGCATATCCTCCAGGAACTCTGTCATAAATGTTGCTTCTGCCTATTAAATTTTAAATATAGGTTGGGTGACAAGAAATTTAGAAATCCACTCTCTTTTGAAAGCATCCCAAGTGCAGCTCTTCTATGCTGCTAGATGAGTGAAGATCCATGTATTATAAGGAAATACAAATATTTAAGACTGAGCTTATTTAGGAAAGTTGATTGTATTTTATTGAAGCTGGGACCTCAAAATCCTGCCAGAGTCTAAGGGACATCTAGAGAAAGCAAGCAAATTGTTAATATTTATATAAAACTAGAGTTTGGGAGATGGACTACTGCATATGAGGTTGTTAGATTAAGTATTTGTTTCCTGGGATAATTCTCAAAATATAGGTAAAAAATTCCATTGGTTCCTTAATGCACCTCTAATTCAATCTACTAATAAAACAAGCTGATTATGTCTGAATGAATTATTGGAATCTGTTACCACCTCTTAAAAGAACACACTACTACATGACAGAGGACAATTTTATTTATATTTTTATGTTTTAAATTTAAACAACTGCTTTCATTTTTTAATGAAACAACTTGGCTCAGAGTTTATTTGTTTCATACACATGTCTCAATCAGGATTATTTCCGATAAAACCATAAAAGCCAGACTTCCACCTTAATATCTTCTTGCCCTAAGGCTGATAGTAAAGGTGGTTCTAGGCACATAAATACCTATGTTTTCTTATTGAAATTTTTGTGAAGCACAGTGTGCCTTGAACTAGAGATGTGAAATAATCTGTGATATGATTGCTATTGCCATGAGGCTTGAAATTAAACATGCAATTTGATACTCAGCAAGAATTACCCATTACCTGGTATTAAAAACAAAACAAAACAAAAGCAAAAAAATGTTACAACTCCCTAACTTACTTTAAAAATTGTTTTAAATGAAGTGTTAAAAAATTTAGTCAGCACGGAGTTTTAAATTTCCAAATGGGCGAGAAAATATGCGCAGTAATAATAATAAAAAGTGAAATAACCCTAAGCCAATCACATTTATAAACATTATGTATTTGTAATGACCAGGGTTTTGAAAAGAATATAAACAATTTCATAGCATTACTATATCTCATGTTTCAATACATTCATCTGGGAGAATTTTGACAGTTTGCTATGATACTTAAGTGAATCAGCCACCTCAACTATGTCACTCTCAAAAATTGAGAATAATAATCTAACAATGCAAACTTCATTATTTCTCATTTATATCTTCTTGACTGACGTTTTAAATGGCAAATATATTTTCTAAATAGTAATATTATAGGACCATATTATTACATATTATTATAAAATACAGAACAGGTTGGCTGTACCCTTGGGAATAAAATTACAACTAAACAACAGTTGGAAATGCAACTATAGTTCCTGTACAGGCAACAGTCTCTAATCAATATGCCAAGATTGCTTTTGAAGCACTTATGAAGAATTCATAACACTCTTCTTACTATAAATTCAGTGCAACTAAAATGAGGATATAAAGATGTCAACGTTATATCTATGAATGTTCACTACATAGTGTAACTTGAAAGGCTGGTGTTGAAGAGCTTTCAAACAGTCCATTCAATTAAATATTTATTGAGTGCCCTCTAGGGGCTTGGCTATTAGGTGAGCTCCAGAGGGGTACAGACCAGAGAACACATCATGTTTGAATTTTGGGATCAGCCTAAGAAACAATTTTTTGTACTAACAATCTCATACACAGCAGGAACAATCTTTTCAAATCCTCCTTATTGTATGTGAACAATGTTTGGTACTAAAATAAAGTGGCTTTCTAACATGTCATAAAAGGGAATCATACTTTTTGAGATTAGAAAATTTTTGCAGAGAGTATCAGTTGTGTCTGCAATTTGGATAAAAGGAAAAATATAGTCTGGTATGTAAGGACATGTTTCATTTTCCAGCAAAGGGAAGTTATGTAAGCAAAGTCATATACACCTTAAGTTAGAACTCAGAGCAGACTTAGGCACAGTGAGGGACATCAGTCTGTGATAGTAGGAAAATAAATCTGAAGATGTATAAAAGTACTGTGACATCTCATGTCAAAACCTTTTTAAAACATGATATTGTTTCCTAGCTCCATAAGTAAGATCTCTTTATTGTAAATTAGCTGGAAATAAAAGCTGAAATGATAAAAATCAAAATCATCACTGTTAGAATTTCTTTTTCTCTTACCTATAAATACGAACACACATCCATATTTACATAGTTGTAGAATCATAACTATGAAATCATAGTATGCATCTATGTGTAATTGTATCATCAGAATTTCCCCAGATCATTAAAAACTTTTTTGTAAATATGTTCTTTGAAGTTCCATAGTATTCCAACATAGTTCCACTGGTTTTTCTCTATGGATGGATATGCAGCCTCATTTATTATTTTGGATATGACAAATATTCTTGCCTAGAAAATCCTCTTGGCACTGACTTAGGAAAAATTCCTAGAAGTGCAGTTATAATATCAAAAGACAAAAGTGTCTTTAAGCCTTCTAGCACAAACCGTCAAATCTTTCCAAAGGGCTACTCCAGTAAATATTCATCTAAGCAGAACATAAGAAAATTCCCTGTACCACACCAGAATGTGTTGGAACTTGTCATTGAAGAATCTCTGCTAGATTGATAGAGGAAAACGACATCTGTTTAAATACGCACTGACTGGAAAGGACTTTGAACCAGACACTGAAGGAGAGAGACAATTGGGGGAAGATCTCAAAGTAAATACAGGTGCCTGCTGTTTTAAGTGAAAGTCATAAAGATCTTTGAGAAATAAAACTTTCTAAGAAGAAATTAAAACTGATCACTTACAACACACCATTGAAGTAAATCTAGAGAAGGGTTTGGATCAACATTTGGAAATGTCTTAGGCGGCTCAGGCCGCCATAACAAAATACCATAGACTGAGTGGCTTAAATAGCAGAAATTTATTTCTCTCAGTTCTGGAGATTGGAAAATCCAAGATCAAGGCTCTGACTGATTCAGTGTCTGGTGAGAGCTCTCTTCCTGCCTTGCAGACAGCTGCCTTCTTGCTGAGTCCTCACAGGGTAGAGAAAGAGATATTGATCCCTTTCTTTTCTTATGAGGCCTTAATCCTATCACATTAGGGCCTCTTATGACCTCCTCTAGAGTAAACCTAAATCACTTCCTAAGGGCCCTACCTCCAGATACAGTCACACTGGAGGGTTAGTGCTTCAACGTATGAAAATGGGGTAATGGAATAAAATTCAAAAAGGTACTTCTCATTAAAACCATAAAGAAAAAAAATTTCATGACTACCTGGATAAGCATAAACAGCAAGATTACCACTTTCAACAGGAAATGCAGACTGCTTTTCAGTAACTCCCGCTCATTTTATAATGTTCCATTACAAACTAGGAAAGGAGCTTTTATACATCACAAAAGCAGTGGGGATATAACATGAGGGAACCTTAAAAGTGGACCAGGAGAGCTGTGAAGGAACAACTAGGAGATGCTATTTTAAATCCCAATGTTAGAGGAGATACCTAAGCCGTAGCAGAGAGTCACAAGCCAAGGTCTGAGAGTAAGCCCTGGGGAGCCGACACAGTCAGGCAGGCAGCAAATGTGCTGCTAAAATGAATCCTGAAATTGTGGTCAGAAGAAAGGAAGCACACTGTAGTAGGGTTCAAAGCCAAGATTAAAATGCCAAACTTACGGACTTTTGGTGTCATCTTTTTTCTCCTTTAAATCTTGATCTAGATTCCAGTTTGAGTGAGAGAATAATTCTGACATGGCTATGGTGAGTGAGTATCAGTTTGTTGAGTCTAAAACAGAAACTACTAACACTTTTAGGACAACATTAATTTAGTAAAGCAATATATCATTCTTCAATAAATCGCAGGCCTTTGAACTTTGTGGTATTTATATTTGTTGAATTCCATATTTATTTATTACCTGAAAAAAATACCCTCCTGCTTTGTGTATGTGGAAATATCCAATAGACTGTGTGTTCTAGGAAGCTAAAGAATAAGCTTCTTGCTCCTCACCTATATAAAGCACTTACATAAGGTCATTTCTGAGACATAATGAATTTGACCCTAAGATACCTCCTTTTCACTTGTCATAGTGGTGGGAAGCCAGTGCCAGGGATAAGCTGGAGACCTGTTTCAATAGGAAAGTCTGAGTAAAGAATGTTGATATGTAGTATAATTTGGAGATGATTTTTAAAAACACGATCCAAGAAGTTAAAACTTGAGTGATATAACATAGTAGATTGTTTTAAGGTGTGACAAGGGAATTTGGCTCTTTTTTTAAAAAGATTTTATTTGTTTATTCATGAGAGACACAGAGAGACAGAGAGAGAGAGAGAGAGAGAGAGAGAGGCAGAGGGAGAAGCAGGCTCCATGCAGGGAGCCTGACGTGGGACTCGATCCCGGGCCTCCAGGATCAGGCCCTGGGCTGAAGGCGGCGCTAAACTGCTGAGCCACCCGGGCTGCCCAGAATTTGGCTCTTGTAGGGAAACAACAACAACAACAAAAAACAAACAAACAAACAAACAAAACATTATAATGGAGAGATAAATTCTAAAATTGCATTTGAATAACTGATCTATACAAGCTCAACTTATTTGGAAATCTTCCCTAAAGTCAATCTATCCAATTTTTAGAGACTTGCAAGAAATTTTCCACTATAAGGTAAGTTTATAATGGTCACTCTAGACACACACACACACACACACACACACACACACAGATATGCATTATAGACACATATATATTCATATTCATCTATCTAGAGATATATCACATAAATGTGTATTTATGTATATAGTGAAAATATAGTTGTATTTTCTATTTGTGTTAGCTGCAATAACATTAATATATGTAAAAACGTTCTTGGAAAAGAGTGGGAAAACATTTCTGCACTGTGTTTTCAGCTACCCATAGCTTTCAGGATACCCTATGGCATCATCTTTATCTCCCAGGCACTGGAAATATCAAATGGAATCGTGGCTTACAGTGAGAAAGTGTTATAAGAATAACAGCTTAATCAGCAAACCTATAAAAGAAGGATTAGTGGCATTGACATTCTCTCCAAAATAAATCAGCAGATTCCCCTCTTAATTCTCAAACCCCATACTTTTTTCCTCCTTTCTCCCCTCAAAATACCTGATGACAGCCAGATCATCAACATAGAACTATTTCTGTTTCTGACATGTACATGTGTCTCCGTGTTCAGATCTATCATCACAGAATGACAGGTTCCAGATGTTTTCTAACTTTTACTTTTGGGGAAAATCTTTTAAAATAAATGCCAGGACAAACTTGTATTTTTCTCTCACTGTTCTGATATTTTTATTGACTTCTCAAAACCTTCTGTCCCCATGTCTACTGACTTGACAAGATGAGATGAAGCTTAGTAGTTTCTGAGAGAAACTGAAGGCATTTATTTGAAGGCCAATCTATTAAAATTCTGTTTCAGGAACAACAACTTCCACAAGTTGATTGCTACCATAAACAACATGCAATACAATAAGTTAGAAATGTACTTGTGGTTTTCTAGTTCTTTAAAATGCAAAACTGCAATTATTCAAGGTGTCTGTAAGGTTATGAGTATTATGGCTGAAATACAATAATCTATCTTTTATTATAAATGAAGAACTTTTGGAAGTTGATCTTTGAATAAGTCTCAAGTCAATCACAATGTTTTCCCTCATTTTTGAGGCTCAATTCTATTTGATTTCAATTTCTACTTTTTTACCCAATTATTCTTGCTCTGTGGCAGATTTTATTAAACCATAAAAATTTACCTTTATCATTAATTAGAATTGAGAGCCTGACAATATTACATTTTACCCTTTACCTCTTAATGATGATTAAGATGAGTTATGCTTTGATCCAGTAATCTCTACACAGTACCAACAAACGACTGTACAAAACTAGGCTATTGAGGGACAATCATTAGAATCCAATGAGTTTTTTGCTAGAATTTTTAACTTTAAACCTGAAAGAATATTGACTGGTTTGATCTTATCATGCATTTACTCTTTCTTGTGGTTAAGGTGCGGAATACTCATCCCAAGAAAGTGGTGTTAAGTAGATATTAGTGGACATATATGTGACAATAAAAACCCATCCTATAAAAATAAAATGTCTTTACTTCAAGCATTATTTGACTGAAGGTTATTTGTTTACAGGGTAAGAAACATAATTCTATATCCCAAGAATATAGCTTATTTTTAAGATTTATTTATTTACTTATTTGACAGAGAGAGAGAGAGGAAGGGAGAGAGGGAGAGAGAGAGAGAGTTGGTGGGGAGGGAGCAAAGGGAAAGGGAGAGAATCTTTGAGCAGACTTCTGGCTAAGCACGGAGCCTGATGCAGGGCTTAATCTCATAACCTTGAGATGACCTGGGCCAAAACCAAGAATCAGATGCTAACAGACTGAGCCACCCAGAAGCCCCAAGAATATTGCTTATTTTTAATGATTTTATTATTGAGGAAAGCACGCTGACTTTTGGTAGTAGTATTCAGGGCAATTGCTTGAGGACTTTGTAACCCTCTCATATCCTCCTTTTCATAGTGGTTTTTTCCATTCCCTCCTTTCATACTGCTGGTTCTTTATTTCCACTCCTTACCAACAAATATATAGGTAGGTATTAATTTAAGCATAATAGAAACATCAATCTCATTAATGGTATGAAATGATCTTGCTTCTTTGTATCAAATTTTGCCATTCAGAGTGAAATCTCCAACTTTATGGAACCCTTCTTTCATTTCCTCAACCATCCCTTACTTTCCTGCTTGCTCTTTTTGTCACACACACCACACACACACAAACACACACACACACTCATCCTCATGCAAACCTCTTTCCCATATGCCTTCCCTTCTGAAATATTCTATCTCATTCCTGTGCCCTCAACCTGCATTTTCTGCTCAATTCATACAGACTAAAGTATCAAGTTAGATATTTTCTCCAGAGGCCTTTATCAATACTCCAAAAACTGGGTTAATTTTTCCTCTTCTGCATTTGCTAAGGACCAGAATGGGATTTTTGATGTAGAAATATTTCAGCCAATTGTCAAAAATACAATACTGTATTTGTCTGCTTCTTTGTGTGATGCCTCTTACCAGACTAAAAGTTCTCTAAGAGTATATGCAATATCATTTACCACAGTACCCTATCATTAGGTGCAATACTCAGCACCTAACATTTCTCTCTCTCTCTCTTTTTTTTTTAAGATATTATTTATTGGGAAACCAGGGTGGCTCAGTGGTTGAGCATCTGCCTTTGGCTCAGGGCGTGATCCTGGAGTTCCTGGATCAAGTTCTATATTGGGCTTCTGCAAGGAGTCTGCTTCTCCCTCTGCCTATGTCTTTTCCTTCTCTCTGTGTCTTTCATGAATAAGTAAATAATATATATATTTTTTAAAGATTTTATTTATTCATGAGAGACACAAAGAGAGAAGCAGAGACATAGGTAGAAGGAGAAGCAGGCTCCATGCAGGGAGCCTGATATGGGACTTGATCCCAGGACCCTGGGATCATGACTTAAGCCAAAGACAGACACTAAATGACTGAGCCACTCAGGCATCGCAGCACCTAACATTTCTCAACAAACAATGTTGAGTATGTGAACAAATGACTGTCTGCTGATTTAAACTGTATGTGTCTGGGTTGTCTAACATGGTAGCCATGATCCATATATGTCCACTAAATATTGAAAATATGACTAATACAAAATAAGATGTATTCATTTGTAAAATATAAATATACGCCATATTTTGAAGATTTAGTATGAAAAAGGTAAAATATTTCACTAATAATTTTATATGAATTACATGTTTGAATATTTTTGATATATTGGATTAAATAAAATGTATTATCAAATTTAACTTTACTTGATCTTATTGCTTTAATAAGGCTTCTTGAAATTTTTAAATTAAGAGTGTGGCTCACATTCATTGGCTCATGGTGTATTTCTGTTAGACAGCACTAGTATAAATTGTACAGACTCTAGACACAAGAACATAATCACCCCATTTAACAGCCTTCTTGTCATTCAGTCTTAGGTAAGGCATTGTCTCTTGTCAATGAGAATAAAGCCCAGTCATATTTTAAACAGTATCAGCCTTCCTTAATTTAATTGATTACTCAACACTGTCTTTAATTATATTATTGCAGTGATATTAACAATCTATACATAAGAGTTTTAAATGTGTTAAGACTATAACACTTCCAAAATGGGGACATTCAGAATATGTTCTCATTTTAAAGTTCAGAGTTCAAAAGAAAAGAATGACTCTACACCAGCATGGTCTGATAAAACATTCTGCATGAATGGGGATGTTCTATATCTGTGCTATTCATTCGAGTTGCCACTAACCACAGGTGGATATTTGAGCACGTCAAATATGGTTAGAGTCATTGACAAAATGAATTCTTAATTAATTTAAATAGCCACATGTAGCCAATACCTGTTGTATTGGACAATACCTATTGTATCTACCTCTAGATAGAAAGGTAATTTCTGCCCTAAAGCTAGCAATATTAAATTTCTAGTAAAGTTATCTTGAAATACCATAGTGAGATTATTATCTCATCTAAATCAGGGGTGAGTAAAATGTGAACTTTACAAAGACTTTGTGTGTTGGGTTTTTAAGACGTTTTTTCTTATGAAATAAAGACATGCACTTTTAAGTTACATCAAAAGCTCCTTATAATGTTAATTATCTGATATCAGCATCCCTTTATGTTGTTAAATTATACATGTTTGATTTTTAATTAAGATGAGAACGTCCATGAAAAATAACTAAAAATTATTCCTCCCAGGTTTTTTGTTTGCTTTGTTTTTACATTTTTATATTTTATAAACACACTGATTTGAAACTCTGTTGAGTGATTGATTCCGGATAACCTAAACTTCCCAAAGTCATTTACAGGAAAGCTTTATTGTGTAAAAATAATTTCTGATTTAAGAATATGCAATATGAATTTTGTATTTAAAATTCTAAACCTCATTCTTCTAATTTGTCACCTGCAGAATGTCCAGAAATAACTCTTTAAAGAACAAGATGTAATTAACATTTAACTTTATGTGATTTAATTATGAGCTAATATCTGATTAAATAGATAACATTTCTGCCTGTGGTTTTCTTTCTTTTTTTTTTTTTTAATTTTATTTATTTATTCATGAGAGACACAGAGAGAGAGGCAGAGTCACAGTCAGAGAGAGAAGCAGGCTCCCTGGAGGGAGTCCAATGTGAAACTCGATTCCGGGACTCCAGGATCACGCCCTGGGCCAAAGGCAGACACTCAACCACTGAGCCACCCAGGCGTCCCTCTGCCTGTGGTTTTCAAGGAATCATATAATCTTAGAGGTGGCAGAGTTCTTGTCCAAATTTTTCATTTTGTAAATTAGAAGTACTAATCACAGAACAAAATGACTGTGAAAGTTGCAGTTACATAGCAGAGAGTGAGGTGGAGACTAATTTTTAGGAACTGGTGGAGTAACTATTGTCCTTTCAAATGTTATTATTTCCTTTGAAAAGTGTCTTTGTAAAATACTTGTATTCCATTATCCCAGAATTTCCTACATCTGTTTTGTCATAGTAGAAATGAAAGTAAACTAATCTTTCCTGAGCACCTGCTCTGGACTGGTCATTGTGCTAGATATTTTCCTACACTGTTATTTCATGTAATCCTCATATTAAACTTCCAGGGGACAGGTGAAGAAATGAGGGCTGGAACCATATAGGAAATTTGTTCCTGGTAAAAAACAAACAAAAAACCCTGATGAGAACATATTGGGGTTGGTGGAAAGGAGGGCAAGATTCATGTCCATGTTGTTCTAATCATGAAGTCTATGCCTTTCCATATCACACTGATTCTTCTTAGAAACTTATATTTTATAATCTTGTCTGATTCAGAATAGCAGAAAAGTTAAAGCCAATATGACATTTTGGAAATATGCTTACAAACCATTTGTTATCAAATATACAATAGTTCATTCATTTCTTTTAAGGCTTTATACTTTTTCCCCGCATTAAAATATGATTATTTCATTAATTAATTTCATTTAGATCTCTTAAATAGTCATGCTACCAAACAGATTCATATTGTTTTTTTTTTTTGTTCTTCACTTTAAATTCAGATAAACATTCTCTATGGAGTCAAATAACTTTACTGATTGAGTTCTGTAGTTGTCAAATAATGTTTCTGATATATGTAGGCTTTCCTCAAAAAATTTGAATTTAGCTTCAAAGAAATTGCGTATAGAAAAAAGCACAGCATTCAAATAACTTGACATTTTGTTGTTGTTGTTTTTTTTAACTTGACATTCTGATCCTTTTTTTGATGAACATAAAATGGTTAGAAACAGTCAATGGTCATGTGTTACACAAAATATTGATTAAGGATCGTAAAAATGTTTCTATATTTTTCTGTATAACAAATCACATAAAAGTAAGTCAGTCACTAGAAATACAGTTTCTGAATTGAGACTAACCTGGTCATGAATTCTGGTTCTGTCACTTACTTTCATTGTAATTGTGGGTATGCAAACTCTCATATTACTAACCCACAAGATGATAGCAGTTTTTGACTTCACTTCATACTAATCTAAGTACAATACTTAGCATGGAAAAGCTCATATGGTATTTGCTCAATTTGTGCAATTGTAGGTGCTACATTTATTATATGAAATTAAAATACACTGAGGGCATTATTATTAATCATATTAAACAACTACCCAGTCATATATAAAAAGAGAAGGGTGTACGCTCCAATTATTTTTTAAGTTCCAACAGCAGAGGCCTTCATATATTACATTTACTAACTCATATGAACTAATTAGACAAAATAGTGCCTCTCCTGATATATGTCTAAAGAATATTGATATATTTCTTTAAGCTTAGGGTGCTTGGTCGAGGACAGATTGTTCTATTTCACAGCAAATCATATACCAAAACCAGAATGTTTTATAGGCAAATCTACAACATATAGTCAAACTTCTTCAAAAAGTTGCAGTTTCGAAAGTATAAGAAAATATACCCCTTAATTTCAGATCTCCTTTTGAAAAAGCTTTTATTTTTGTTACTAAGGTAAAAATACAAGAAAAAAATTACCTATGTATATTACTGCTAAAAATACAAATAAAATGACCTACTGCTGAGAGCCAGTGTCTCGTTTATTCTAAGCACAGTAGCCTGAAAAAAAAAATAAAACAAAAAACAAGATCTCTCACTGTTGTTACCTTCCTAGTGTGTCAGAACTGTACCAAGTCCCACCCCAAGAGGAGCTCTAACACTTATTCATAATTTTTTTAAGTTGAGTTTCAAAACAGAATAATATTTTTAAAAATTACTTGGTTTTATAACCTCTAATGGTTCAACTTTACCTCTTTTTGCTTCACATTTATTATATGGACTATTGAGCTGAGGTAAAGAGATGTTCTTACCAAGCCATAAAAAATAAAGAGATTATGCCACGGAAGTCATGGGTTTGATAAGTGCTAGTTTACCTGAATATCAGGACACAAACCATTTAACTCAAAAATCTCTGTCCCTGAGAGTCAACATTCTCATCAGGCATTACAATAAACACCTTACTTTCATGTTTTATGTTGAAAAAAATTATATTTATGCAGCTTTGTAGATTTTTTGTAGCTCAACACAATTAGGAATATAGATGTATGGAGCACATTTTAATTTTAAAAGACACAAATCAAAAAAAAAAAAAAGACGACAACTGGAATGGAAGAATTAAAAAAATAAAAAATAAAAAATCCAGGTAAGATTTTGTCTTTGTGGAGACAAGCAAGTTAGTCACTTCAGAAATATTTTAAGAGCCAATATTTATTGAGTCTGATTTTACCATTAAGTACAAAAATCAGGTAGTTCGTCTCAATGGAATAAACGGGGGGTGGGGTGAGAGGGAGCAGGGGAGAAATGACAGGGAGAGGAAAAACGAGGGGCAAGAGAGACAACGTATGCTGTGTGTGAGCAATCCAGTGTTGTAAGGAGTTGACGTATTTTAACAGATGTGTATACACACAGTTATGTAGCCTTATTGGACAGATTGTAAAGAGAGGATTAGAGGTTCTACCCATATTAGGCAATACAAATCAATCTATTCATTGATTTCATTGATTAGGTTGTATGAGCTCTTCAGTGACAAGTAACTATTCATTCACTTAAATTTACTAGATGCTGGGATCCCTGGGTGGCGCAGCGGTTTAGCGCCTGCCTTTGGCCCAGGGCGTGATCCTGGAGACCCGGGATCGAATCCCATGTCGGGCTCCCGGTGCATGGAGCCTGCTTCTCCCTCTGCCTGTGTCTCTGCCTCTCTCTCTCTCTCTCTCTGACTATCATAAATAAATAAAAATTAAAAAAAAAATTTAAAAAATTTACTAGATGCTTTGGTGTTAAACATGTGTAGTCTGCAACGGAGGCTAGATCCCTACCAGAAAGAAGGGTATCACTTTCAGGAATCACATGCTTTCCCTGGTTCTGATTGTCTCTGACTCTTTTTTGATTCCTCTTAGTATATAAACTGACTGCGGTATGCAGTAGGCACTCTCCAAGGAGTAATGGTTAAAACTCAAATGCATAATACATTACTGAATTATATCTTGTTTTAGGTAACAACTCTTGGAGTCAAAGAGCACAATTAAAAAAGTATTGTCATACTCAGTTTTTCGTTGTTGTTGTTTTTAGCACTCAAATAATTGATTCATTTCTATATTGATATAAACATAACTAAGTTTATTTTAATTAATTAGTCTGATAAGCCTCCTACCAGTAGCAGTGGTCATTCATGATGCTAATAATAAAGAAAACATTTCTAACTCTTTACATAAGTATAAAATCCACCAAGTGTTTCAAAGTACATCCTCAATTCAGTATAATAAAAAAAACACAGTAAACAAGCAGAGGAGTTGCTGTGATCTCTATTCAGTTATTACTGAAACTGAGGCTCTTGGCTATAAAAAAAATTGATTGGCTAAGGTCTCCAAGCTTTCAAGTAGCATGTCTGATACTAGAATCCAAGTTTCTGTACCTTGAGTATTTTTTTTAGACTCTTCCACTTTAACTATAAGCTAGTAATGATATTAATGCTACTTTTCTTCCTTCTCCCTCTTTTCCTCTTTCCATATTAAAAAAAAATTATTTATTTGAGAGAGAGCAAGAGCAGAGGGGAGGGGGAGAAGGAGAAGGAGAAACAGTCTCCCCACTGAGCTGGGAGCCTGACACAGGGCTTGATCCCAGAACTCTGAAGGTCACAGCCTGAGCCCAAGGCAGATACTTAAATGACTGAGCCAGGCACCTCTCTTCTTTCTGTATTTTTAAAGAATATATCTAGCATCATATATTCATTATTTAATTTATTTATTCAACATTTATTATGTGTCAGGTAGTACAAAAGGTGCTCAAGTAACATGCTGAAGAAAATGCAAACCTCAGCTGTGTCCAGAACTATCACTACAAACTCTTGAAAATAAACTAAGGGAGGGACACCAAGGTGGCTCAATGGATAAGCATCTGCCTTCAGGTCAGGGCCTGATCCCAGAGTCTCAGGATTGAGTTCCACATCAGGCTCCCTTCATGGAGCCTGCTTTTACCTCTGCCTGAATCTCTGCCTCTCTGTCTCTCATGAATAAATAAATAAATATCTAAATAAATTAATTAATAAATTAAACTGGGGGAGGGGTAAAGGAGGCATCATTAGGATAGATGTCATAGTGGGAGGCCACCTCATGACATCACAGGCTCTTGTGAGTTCATATTCTCTCAACTAGAATGTGGGAAAATGTACAAAACTGGAGGACATAATTTATCTTTGCTGCAGCATATAAACTGGAGGTATCTATGGAAATGTGTCATGCTTCCAAGCAGTGTCTATTATATCTGTGGCAATGAAAAAAAAAAAAGACGAGAATCACAATTTTTAGGACAGAGGGGAAATATGTGTTGAAAAGTTTGGGTTGTCTGAAACCTTCCCTTCGGCAGCCAACAGAGGTGAAGCACTAATGTGCCACTGAGGTTCCCTCGAACCACTACTTCAATATTTATACAAGTGAGTGGAAATGACCTCTGAGAAATCACCTAGGATGTATCCATACTTCAATAAGTACTATTCTTAAACTCTTTCAGCAATTTGACAGTCAATTCCATTTTTTAACCACATCTAAAGAAAGAGATTGTGTAAAATCCAATAGTAGCCTTTTCCACTTGTAGTACAAAGAATTTCTTGCAACCTCCTTATTACTATCTTTAATCATCTAACTTCACCCAGACCAGATTTCTTTCCTTTTAATCTCAGTGTGAATAGAAAATGGAAGATCTTCCTCTGTGAGATTTCTGTTCATGTCTTTTGCCCATTTCATGATTGGACTGTTTGTTTCTTTGGTGTTGAGTTTAATAAGTTCTTTATAGATCTTGGAAACTAGCCCTTTATCTGATACGTCATTTGCAAATATCTTCTCTCATTCTGTAGGTTGTCTTTTAGTTTTGTTGACTGTATCGTATCCTTTGCTGTGCAAAAGCTTCTTATCTTGATGAAGTCCCAATAGTTCATTTTTGCTTTTGTTTCTTTTGCCTTCCTGGATGTATCTTGCAAGAAGTTACTGTGGCCGAGTTCAAAAAGGGTGTTGCCTGTGTTCTCCTCTAGGATTTTGATGGAATCTTGTCTCACATTTAGATCTTTCATCCATTTTGAGTTTATCTTTGTGTATGGTGAAAGAGAGTGGTCTAGTTTCATTCTTCTGCATGTGGATGTCCAATTTTCCCAGCACCATTTATTGAAGAGAGTCTTTTTTCCAGTGGATAGTCTTTCCTGCTTTGTCGAATATTAGTTGACCATAAAGTTGAGGGTCCACTTCTGGATTCTCTATTCTGTTCCACTGATCTATGTGTCTGTTTTTGTGCCAGTACCACACTGTCTTGATGACCACAGCTTTGTAGTACAACCTGAAATCTGGCACTGTGATGCCCCCAGCTATGGTTTTCTTTTTTAAAATTCCCCTGACTATTCGGGGTCTTTTCTGATTCCACACAAATCTTAAAATAATTTGTTCTAACTCTCTGAAGAAAGCCCATGGTATTTTGATAGGGATTGCATTTTTTTATCCATTGAAAGATGAATGGATAAAGAAGATGTGGTTTATGTATACAATGGAATATTACTCAGCCATTAGAAATGACAAATATCCACCATTTGCTTCAACGTGGTTGGAACTGGAGGTTATTATGCTGAGTTAAATGAGTCAATCGGAGAAGGACAAACATTATATGTTCTCATTCATTTGGGGAATATAAATAATAGTGAAAGGGAATAGAAGGGAAGGGAGAAGAAATGGGTAGGAAATATCAGAAAGGGAGACAGAACATAAAGACTCCTAACTCTGGGAAACGAACTAGGGGTGGTGGAAGGGGAGGAGGGTGGGGGTTGGGGGTGACTGGGTGACGGGCACTGAGGGGGGCACTTGACGGGATGAGCACTGGGTGTTATTCTGTATGTTGGCAAATTGAACACCAATAAAAAATAAATTTATTATTAAAAAAAGAAAATGGGAGATCAATCACTTTCAATAAAAATTCCAATTTGGACAATCATAGGTTAGTATTATATTGCAATTTTCTAATATGAGAAAGACTTATAGGTCAGTATTTATTTTCACTTTTTAAAAAGATTTTATTTATTCATGAGAGACAGAGAGAGAGAGAGAGTGAGAGAGAAAGAGAGAGAGACAGAGACAGAGACAGAGACACAGGTAGAGGGAGAATCAGGCTCCATGCAGGGAGCCCGACATAGGATTCGATCCCGGGTCTGAAGGCAGTCCTAGACCACTGAGCCACCTGGGCTGCCCTATTTTCACATTTTGAATACAGGCAAAACTAAATAGATCTCACTACTGCATGAAAACTTAGAAATATTGGACTTTCCAAAAATGTAATAAAACTGCAAATCTTTGATTTTAGGATATTTAAAAGATAACTCTCTTTTTACTTAAATGAATTCATTAATCATTGACTTCATTTAGTTTTTTTTTTCATTTAACCATAACTTATTGAGTATATGTATGTGCTAGAAAAAGTACTATGTGTTAGTGATGCAAAAGATAGATAAACCATGATCATCTTTTCAAAAGTTCACAGTCTATTGGGAGACTTTGGTTTGTACATGCTTGTATTAGATCTTTCAAATCTAATATAAAATTTTCAGAAGGGACAAGTAACCCATGAGGTGCGTCATCAAATTAAAGGCAGAAAGAGTTTTAAAAAGTGAGAAGTCAACATTTGTAAACCGTCATTTTGAAAGTAGGATAAAAGTTATTTCAATGTTCTGTGAAGCAAGTAATATTAAAACAAATCTCTGAATAAATTCCTGCCAACAGATGACTGACAGATTAACACTATTGCCTGGGGAAGTAAGGGTCTAAGTACAGCTGTGTAAAAGTTTTGTGTATGTATATTTCAATACATTATTTCAGTTATATTTTTTATTTACCATGAAGACTGCATTTTACCTTATCAGTAAATAAACTGAATAGCTAGTGTATGAGACGTTTATGATTTTAAAAATTTAAAAAAATTAAAATTAAAATTAAAAATTATTAAGTTGAATGGAGAATAAAATTATAACAAGTAATATTACTTTGGATTATTGAATTGTGAATTCAATAATTGTGAATTGTGACCGCCCCTTCAAATTTAAATGTTGAAGATCTAACTCCCAATGGGACTGTATTTGGAGATAGCGCTTTTAAGGAGGCAATTAAGGTAAAATGAGACTCTAAGAATAGGACCCTAACCCAAGAGGACCAGAGTTCTTATAAAGGAAAGAAGAAATAGCAGGGACATGTGTACACATGAGGACACAACAGGAGGGTGCTATCTGCAAGCCAGAAAGAGAAATCTCCCCAGAAATCAACTATGATGGCATCTTGACTCTGGACTTCCAGCCTCCAACATTGTGAGAAAATAACTGTCTGTTGTTTGACCTGAAGTCAGTGGTATTTTGTTATAATGGCCTGAGGTGACCAATATACTTTGTTAAAAAAAAGAATCCTACAAGTAGCTTACAGCATTTTCTTAATGGTAATTGATAATGTGTGTTAGGCCCTTGCTGGATTGCAGGTCATGTATTTAGAATTTTATGAATATAATTTTATCTAAATCCAGGACAGTCTGAGATAAGTATCTCTATCCTGTCATTGTATAGATGTGAGTTATAGAGAGGTAGACTTGCCAACAGTTGGCTAACCTTAATGAGTAAGCTTTTGTCCTTAGGGTAAACAGTATAGTTCACAGGGTAAAGAGTATTTTGATATTTGTTTGAACATTAAAATCATTAAAATATTTAATGTTCTGTTCTAATTCCATATTTATAATATGATACAAGTAAACAAAAATACAGATCTAATGGGATTTAACAAAAATGAGATTTGATAAAAGTAAATTTATGAACTTTATCATTTGCTACAACTCCATATTTGGATAGAAACATGAAACATAACAGAAAAAAGACAAAGACTATTGCAACTATATTGTATTTACTCAGAAAACTTATATTGTAAGCATAAATACTAAATTTAATGTTTGATAGCATAATCAAATTGCAAAAACATGGTTACTATTTCAAAGGCCAATTATATGAATCTGACACTAAAATTTAAAATCTACAACATTTCAAAATAGACTTGCTACTGATTAAAAAAATATATATCCACGAACATGAAGGCTTGAAATGTAATAAGGGCCCAAATGAGTTAGTGATGGCTGTCATAAAAATCTGGCAGGGCATTCTATTTACAATTTGTAATAAAACTGTCACACATTGAATTTATAAAAGCATTTATCTTAGAAAAATAAATCTATTTGCCAAGGGCAAGTTAATAACCTCTACAGTTCATTTGAATATATGGACAAAGAAATAGCTTGACTAATAGAGCATTATAAGAAGTGTATCAGGAAATGTATAGAATGCTGTGACAATGGAAACATCACTCAGAAACATTCTATCCTGTGAATGAACAGCAGGAATACTTTCTATATTATCTGAACTACAAATCAATATTGCTAACCCTCAACCTAAAGAACATGCATACAGAGAAAATTGTATTCATGTGTTCCATTTTCAAAAACAATT
Organism: Canis lupus baileyi; assembly: GCF_048164855.1. Classification (NCBI taxonomy): domain Eukaryota; kingdom Metazoa; phylum Chordata; class Mammalia; order Carnivora; family Canidae; genus Canis; species Canis lupus. Next base: position 14,752,913 of record NC_132867.1, read on the forward strand.
AAAAATATTTCAATTTAAGTACCAAAGTGCTGTGTATTTTTTAAATAACTAATTGAATGCATGACTATTTCCTAAGGATTAGAAGTTGTTTAGTTGGGGATCCCTGAGTGGCTCAGCGGTTTAGCGCGTGCCTTTGTTCCGCCCAGAAAAAGAAGGTCCTGGGGTCCCAGGGTCAAGTCCCCAATCAGGCTCCCTGCGTGGAGCCTGCTTCTCCCTCTGCCTGTGTCTCTGCCTCTCTCTGTCTCTCCCTCTCATGAATAAATAAATAAAATCTTTAACATAAAAAAAAGAAGTTGTTTAGTTGTTCGTGGAATGAAAAGAAAGAAAACGTTATTTATTACATGGGGTTCTACAGATACTCAGAAATATAAACATATGATTCTTAATAAACTGTTCCTTGAAATTTCAGATAAGCTTAATGGAAGCATGAAAGACAGCAGTTATACACTGTTTAAAATAACTAGAGGGATGGTACAATAGTTGCACAAGCCCCAGCTGTCCTAATGAGCTTTAGGCCACACAGCCTTTCTGTGGTTCATGTTCTTCAGAACATTCAAAAGTATTCTCTATGTTACTCTGTATGTCCCTTGAAAATGCAAATATCATCTGGAGTGTAGAATTTTAGAAACACTTAAATGTGTGTATTTTCTCCAAATGTAATGCTGTATAAAGAGAGAGGACATGCAAGTTATAAAACTGCATTTATTTAGAAGAGGGTCAGCAAAATTTTCCTTACAGGGCTCAGCTTTACCATTGCAATGTGAAAGCAGTTACAGAGAATACATAAATGACTGGGTGTGACTGTGTACCAAGAAAACACTTATTTACAAAAATGGTCAGGGGACGTAAATTGGTCAATGGGCCATACTTTGACAACCATTTAAAAAAAAAAAAAAAAGCTTTTTTCTTTAGCTTATATTTTCTCTTAAAAATTAAAAATTTACTTTGAAAACAATCCATTTACCACATTTTATATTTGGTTTTCTTATTTAAAAAATAAAATTGTACTCTTAAAGAGTTCCTTATTGAAAAGCACAGCTACCTATACTTTTGACCATTCCATGAACTTACATACCATTTTGTTAGTCTTGAGTAGTGATGAGACAAAATGCTATAGGTTAGAGCATTTGAACAGCAAACAGTCCACCCATTTTACTAAAAGTATTACTATCACTATTATTTTTTTTTATTTTTAATGCAGATAGTGTTTCATTTGGCACTGCCTGGTTGAAAATCTAGCACTGATCCTTCTTTGTTGGGTTATTGCGGACTCTATGTCCTCATATTCTTTTCTTACAATGGCACTCATGATAGTATCTACCTCACAAGATTGTTTAAAGCTTAAGTGAGCTAGTGGATGTGTAACATTTTGCAGTTGCTAAAAACATGAACAGTAGCCATTATCATTATATTTATGAAAATTAATAAATATCCTAGATCTTTGAATAACTTAAGTATATTTGAAGAAAAGGAAAAATAAATATATAAAATATTCCAGAGTGCAACAGCCTCTCATCATAAGTTGACATTTAAAGATTAAATGTACCTGAAGTAGATCAATCATGGAAGATTGAGGAAACCTAAATGGAGACGTTGTGTTTTGTATAAGATCCTGAAGGAAGACATAGTTTTAACTGTTAGAATGTTGGCATTAAGGTGCAACTGAGGAGTGTCATTCAAGGAAAGGAAGGGCCCAGGGACCTGTTTGCCTCAAGACCTCATCTCAAGTGAGACATGACACTGGGTAGCAACAGCAGCAGGAGATCTCAAATGGAAGGCCATAACTGCTCACTGGAAAAATACAATATTTTTGAAATAACTTTCTTTTATTTAGAGTACTTGCCTAGTATTTCATCCCAAGGTGATATTAGCTCCCCTAGAATAGAGTAATATACAAAAGGAACTTGCATAGGGAGGAAAGTACATAGAGAAGACCTTAAAGTACCATTCTCTAGGGCAAGTAAAGTAAAAACAAATGTTATGAGAATCCTAGATATTAACTCTAGAGACCAGTGCTCTCACAAAGCAGAAGAGCCACCTAAATGATTCTTGAGGCACCAAGACTAGAGAGAGGACTAGAAAGAGGCAGAAGCATCAGAGTCTATTCTGGAGCTGATCCTAACCTGCCCTATCCTGAGGCTAGTAACACACCATCTTCTGGTTTTAGTTTTCACCTCTGAAAGTGAAGAAAATAGATATTTCTACCACTATGAATCTAAAACTATCTCATTTACTCATGGTGCAGAAGAGAGCATGGAAAGAAGATGCTAACTGTATCCATTTAATAGGAAAAGGACCTCAAAAATCATAATTTTAATTCTTGTATTATTTTTAATAATCGAGAGGCATGCATTTTAACTGAGTCATGCTACATTCAATAGGCAAGGAAATATACCAGAAAGTCAAAACTAGAATCATGGATAAACCAGCAAAAAATTTATATTATATTATAGGAAGATAGAAACCCGCAGGAAAAAAAAAAAAAAAGAAAGAAAGAAAAAAAGAAAAAAAAGAAACCCGCAGGAAAAAAGCAAGTGAAGAGATAATACATGTATTAAAAAGCTATTTGTTGCAATATTAATTTGGAATACAACTGTAGATAGTATTTAATTCTAATCTACCAGGTACTTTACACCATGTATTATCCCGTTTCATTTCACAATAAGCCTCGACAGCAAAATTTATCACATGAAAATTTTCACTATTTTTTCAAATTCATGGAAGCTAGATCTTTGGGATTCCAATCTTGTAGTGCTCCTCAAAAGTAATCAACAACTACTGCAAGCTGTGATTGAACACCATTTGTCGACAATTTTTGCAGCAGTGTGAATGAAGTCAACTTCGAAAGGGGAAAAAAAGTAAGTTTGTTGTTGTAGTGATGTAGTAACCAGTGTTTAAAAATAGCTAGGAATATGGAGCTGCAAGGATGACAAATGTAAGGTTGAGTCCTGGTCCTGGGACCTAGGGTATGTTGAGTTTGGAGTACAGAGATTTAGTTTGAGAAATGGACCTCTGTTGTTGTTGATGTTAACTCTAAGATAGCGGCCAACACTTACCAACCAAGAGATTTTACATAAAAGTTTGAATTTCTAGGGCGTCTAGGTGGCTCAGTGGTTGAGTGTCTACCTTCGCTCAGGTCTTAATACTGGGGTCCTGGGCTCCAGTCCTACATCTGGCTCTCTGTGGGAAGACTGCCTCTCCCTCTGCCTATGTCTCTGCCTCTCTCTGTGTGTCTCTCATGAGTAAATAAAATATTTTTTTAAGTTTGAATTTACAACTTTTAAAATTTTCAGAAGATCTGGCACCAATTTTCAGGAAGTAGGCAGTAGCTGTGCTCTACCAAATATAACAGATCTCTAGTTTGTCCAAAGTTCTGATTACTCCCTATTGTTTCTTTTCTATAAAACAACACTTTGTAGAACCTATAGTTAGTAGTTCTGTATTATACACTTAGATTTTTTTCTAAGAGTGTGATCTTATGGTAAGTATTCTTATTTAAAAATAAAAAGTAAAGAGAATAAAACAAAATTTTTGAAGGTGATGGATAATATTTACAGCATAGATTGTGGTGAGAGTTTCACTAATGTAGACTTATTTCCAGACTCACCAAATTGTATACAATAAATACATACAGCTTTTTATAAGTCAGTCATACCAAGTGTTTCTTAACTTTGACCTCCTTCATACATTTCAGTTACCTTTCTGAGCCCTGTGGATTTCTGGGCTTGCAAGATTAGCATAGATCCCCAGATTCTTGGAAACCATACGTATACTTCTTACTCTTGGTCTGTCGAGAGTTTTCTAAAATATCACATTTGGGGAAAGATTAGAAAAGCTAACATCCAGCATTAGAGGCAATTCCAAATTAATAAACAGAGAGAGAAAGTACAAATAGAGGAAAAGCAGCCACAAAAATCAAAACCAGCATTCTCTACCAAAGCCAGACAGTCAACTATGTCAAAGTCAGTAAAAAACAAATTTCTGTTCTATGTCCTTTGAAAAAGTAGTGAGTTTACTAACATTCAAAAAATTTTATATGCTATCAACCTTTTACCGTTATCTCAGAGTAAATCACTTATTCAATGAGTTGAAGGGGGAAAAAAGCAAGGTAAATTTTATTCAAGTCATTAGATGTTCATATTCTTTCATATAGACTGAATTACAATATATAAAATGTATTAAAGATTTTGATATTAACTTTTAAATACAGTGGTTCAGTTTACCATAGTATAAAACACAATAAATACATCTAGGGATAGTAGATGCAAAGCCATCCCATTTGCCACAGCGATGATGATTAAAACAAGATGAAGATTCCTCTTCCATTTGACAGGATCCCAAATGTGACAATAGGCATCTGCCACATAAAACCACAGGAATAAAATAGTGTCTTAAATTATCTTTGCATTTCAAACGGCCATAACTATATGTTTCCTCTAGCAATAGTAAAGTGGATTGAAAGGGAAACCCCTTTTTCTATAAAATATTTATTTAATTTTTTATTATTTTTAAATTAATTCCAATTCCAGTATAATTAATGTACAGTGTTATATTAGTTTCAGGTATATGATACAGGGATCTCTAAAATATTTTTATATCCTTTTTCCTTACCAATTCTATAATGGTCTATCTCAATCATTACTTGCTACATTTATAAAATATAAATTACACAGTATACCAGGAATCACATTTTTAAACAGAATATTTACCACACATGAGAAATGCATTCTAATACATACAACCAACCAAAAAAAATTTTTTTAAAAACCCCACATAATACTTTTCCTATGAGGTATGAACTTATTTTAGGTACAATCAAAATACTTCTAGGCTTATTTTAATTTTATGTTTGTTGATGTGAAAATATTTTTGGTACTTTAATTTTAATAAGGCATGACTAATTATATTTTAATTTGTATCTTAATCCTATAGACATTAAAGCCAACTTGCTACAGGTGACCATGGGTTGGGTTACAAAATGAAATAATGTAATAATATAATAAACATAGTAAATCCAAATTTTGAACATATCTTCAAATTCTATGAGCAAGCATAATTCAGGAAGAAATGCCTATGTTATGATCTGATCAAAAACAGGAATTTACACCAACCTTAGGGTTATATAAGAATTCTGAGAAATGCCTCAGCACTCTGCAGCTAAAGGAGATCAAGGAAGGGTGTCCTAATGTTAAATAGAATAGCTGTTCTTACTTGAAAAAGATTAGTTCTCTATATAAAAAATCACAGGAGGCTTTAATTTGCAAAATTAAAAAAATTATTGGGGCTAAAAGAAAAGTTTGAACATAACCAAGTTTGAACCCAAACTCCTTTTATTTTTATTGTTTTTATTCCAATCTCAGTTAGTTAACATGCAGTGTAATATTTGTTTCAGGTGTAGAATCTAATGATTCAACACTTCCATACAACATCTGGTGCTCATCCCAAGTGCCCTCCTTAATACCCATCCCCCCACCTACCTCCCCTCTCGTAACTCTGTTTTCTATAGTTAAGAGTCTGTTTCTTGGTTTGCCTCCGTCTCTCTTATATTTTCCCTTTGCTCATTTATTTTGTTTCTTAAATTCCACATATGAGTGAAATCATGGTATTTGTCTTTCTTGACTGACTTATTTCGCTTGCCATAAAATTCTCTAACTACATCCACGTTGCTGCAAATGGCAAGATTTCATTTTTTATGGCTGAGTAATATTCCTGTGTGTGTGTGTGTGTGTGTGTGTGTGTAGTCACCTCTTCTTTATCCATTCACCAATTGATGAACAGTTGGGCTGTTTCCAAAGTTCTGACTATTGCACATAATTCTGCTAAAAACACTGGGGTGTGTATATCCCTTTGGATTAGTATTTTTGCATTTTTGGGATAAATACCTACAAGCACAATTGATGGATGGTAGGATAGCTCTATTTTTAACTTTTTGAGGAACCTCCATACTGTTTGTCACAGAGGCTGCACCAATTTGCATTCCCACCAACAGTGCTGTCAGGTTCTCTGTTCTTCACATCCTCACCAACACCTGTTGTTTCTTGTAATGTTGATTTTAGCCATTCTGACAGGTGTGAGATGATATCTCATTGTACTTTTGATTTGCATTTCCCTGATGATGAGTAATGTTGAGCATCTTTTCATATGTTTGCTAGCCATCTGTATGTCTTCTCTGAGAAAGATGTCTATTCATGCCTTCTACCCATTTTTAATTGGATTATTTCTTTTTTGGGCATTGAATGATATAAGTTCTTTATAGATTTTGGATATTAACCCGTTTTCTGATGTGTCATTTGCAAATATCCTCTCCCATTTTGTAAATTATCCTTTAGTTCTGATGATCATTTCCTTCTCTGTGCAGAAGCTTTTTATTTTGATGTGGTCCCAATTTTTGCTTTTGTTTCCCTTGCCTCAGGAGACATATCTATTAAGAAGTTGCAGTGGCCAATGTTAAGGAAGTTACTCCTTTGTTCTCCTCTAGGACTTTAATGGTCTCATGTCTCACATTTAGGTCTCTCATCTATTTTGAAATTATTTTTGTGTATGGTGTAAGAAGGTGGTCCTGTTTCATTCTTTTGCATGTTGCTGTCCAGTTTTCTCAACATCATTTGTTGAAAAGACATTCTTTTTCCTAATGGATATTCTTTCCTCATTTGTTAATGATTAATTGAGCATATAGAAAGATTAATTGAGCAGAGTTGTGGGTTTTTCCCTTATTTTTGATAAGAAATCAGACTGAAAGTTGAATTAAATTTTAAGATCATACAATTATTTAGCTGTTCTTTTCTGGATTCCTATTTCAGTAACTTTCCTAGTATAATACATTGCAAAATTAGTCTCAATGTCCTATATCCTTTTCTGTATCCACTCTCACTGTTTCCTTATATCCTATCACAAGAAAATCTGTGACAAAAAATATGAAGTAGAAAAACATTGCTAGGAGTCCTTCCTAGGGTATCCTCTGAGTTTATCTCTATCATGCACTGCTTTTAAGCTATTTTATAACTCTGTAAGTTATAGGATACTAATAGAAATGCAAATTGTATCTGGAGGATATGCACTTGACTATTGTCATGTGGATATTGACCAATTTTTCATCTGTCTGTAAATTCATTTCAGCTTTCCTGTGTGATCCTTTGAAATTTCCTTTGAACTAATTGTGTCTTCTTATGGGCTCCTTCATCCATTAATGAGTTAAACAAAAGTTGTGACACGTGCATTTCATACTTGCATGAACCATGAGTTGATCTTCTCAAATAAATATTGTTAAAGATGTATTTATTTTACAGAGAGAGAATGCGCAAACGCATGAGTGTGGCGAGGGACAGAGGGATAGAATCTTCAAACAGACTCCCCACTGAGTGTGGAGCCAAATGCAGGGCTCAATCTCACAACCCTGAGATGATGCCCTGAGCCAAAACCAAGGGTTGGATATGTAACCGACTGATCTATCTAGACACCTCTTAAAATAAAAATTATTTGACACCATTTCTTCTTTGCTATAGTCCATTCAGCCTCCATCCTCCCCTCCCAACTGGAATTGTTCTTGAAATAGTTCTAATTTTCTTCTAATAATCAAGCAAAGTTCTATTCCCAATTCTCAAATTTGGCCCCTGATACTCTCACCAACCATTCTTGCTTTTACCTCTAGAACATCATTCTTTACTCTTTCCTTTTTACTTCCATGGTCACTACCTCTTATCCCAAATAGCATCAGTCCTGTTTCATTTGTAGAAATTGGGAGTTTATATTCACTTTTTGGATTTGTTAAATTACATGTATACATTCTTCCCTTTCCCAGATCATGTGTATTTCACTTATTAACATTAGTCTTCCACAGATACTTATCTTTGGCCTTCATCTAGACCATCACCACACTGTTCTGCAGAGTAATTCTTCTTTATGGTTTAAATAACACAGAAAATTGGCAAATAAGTTTTCTAACTCTGAACTTTTCCAAAATTATGAAATAATTTGATCATTTATTTCTATCAGTAAAGATCCCTATGCCCACCATTTCCTACAAGTTCATCAAGAACTGTGAAATATCTAGATTTTACTCTGCTTACAAGCTAAGAAGTTAGGCAGACACAGATTCATGGATACTGGCAGAAGAAGCCAGGATCCTTGGTCAGAAACAAAGGATTTTATTACTAAGCAGGCCACATGAGCTTTCTATTCATATGGGTTCTCCTTGTTCCCGAAATTCCAAGGGAAGCAACATGGATATAGGCCCAAATTGATGCTATGCATAGTGTGCATCACTGCTATGAAACTTCAAGCTTAAGAAATCCAAGTCTTTAATGCTGAAAGCCAAATATTTGTCTCAGAAAAAGATATTATCTTTATTCATTGAACAATAAACACATTTGCCCCCTGTTCCGCTGAGAAACACTACTGTTAACTTCCAAGGCTGTTAACTACCTTAAAAATAGTCCAGAACAGAAGCAATCCATACCTTTGCTTACAAGATATACAGACACAATGAGAAACCTACCCGTAATTGACTCTCAAATAAATGAAGCCAAAATCCTTGAATAAGCAATTGTGAGCTCTCAGAAATTGGTCCTCACCTTATTTCTTTAGCACTATGTCTGCCTCAGAGTACGAAGTGAATAAACTTCACACATCATACGTAAGAGACTAAGTGTAGAGAATTAAATAAATGACTAATTGACTATCACATTAGTGAAGAGGTAGAGATTAGAATTAATTCATTATAGTTTCTGATCCATGTTTTTAGTCAGATTTTATGGCACATGCTCCCTGCTATTTTTCCTGAAAAGAGGAGATATTTCAAAAACTAACATCATTAGAAAACAGAAGACAATGAAATTTGTGTATCCTTCCTGAGAATACAGTAATAACTATAGTCTTTAATCTTAGTCAACAGATGGGTAAGTGTGCTGGAAATGATGCCCTAGCCCCCTTAACTGGATGATGATCATTAGGAAAGAAGAAAAGTTGAGGGGTGCCTTGGTGGCTCAGTCAGTTAAGCATCTGCTTTCAGCCCAGATCTTCATCTCAGCAAACAAGAAAGCTAAAGTAATGGGGCACCTGGGTGGCTAAGTTGTTAAGTGTCTGCCTTCAGCTCAGGTCATGATCCCAGAGTCCTGGGATCAAGTCCTGGGATCAAGCCCTGCATTAGGCTCCCTGCTCAGTACAAAGCCTGCTTCTCTCTCAGCCCCTTCCCCTGATTGTGCTCTCTTTCTCACTCACTTTCTCTATCTCAAATAAATAAATAAAATCTTAAAGAAAAAAGCTAAAGCTAAGCTATACTCTTTGGGAAAATATCAGATTTTTTTTTTAAAGAGATGAAGCAATGGTCAATGAGTAGATTAAAATCAACACAATAACAATAGAACCATGAAAGAAATAGCATGTATACAAATAACACTCTGAATAACCACAGATCATTATATTTCACATTTGTAGTCTTTAATGAAACATTTTTTTTTATTTAGGGCAACTTGTATAACATATTATACATTGAAATTGATCTAAAAAAATGTAAGAATACAACATAGCTTTGCTTTTTAAAATTGAAACCCTTAAAACGGTTACCTTTTAATATGAAGTTGAATAAAAATTTATTACTTTTTGAGGATTAGTGATAATAAAAAATGAAGAACCTAAAATAAACATTAATGTTAACATAAAATATCAAATATACAGCTTAAAGAATATTAAAATTGATCCAAATCAAAACTATGCGAACATACTACAAATATATCATAAATCATAGGAACTTCTACATTGAAGAAAAAAGAAGTGCTTCATTTGGCTAAGAAGCTTAAGAAAAAAGAATAAGAAACAGTTTTTATTAAAGTATGTTAAGATAAAAAAAATGAAAGGATCCAATTTGAGTCTCTCTAGTCCCAACAGATCAACAGATGATGAGAAAATATAAAAAAATGTACCTTTCCAGAAAAATCTCATAAGGGTTAACAAAATTAGCCAAGAGTTGAGATTTGAGAAAATATTTTAGTTTGATTTTCCAATTATGCAGGCATAAATTTAAAAGAGTTCTTTTAAACATTTTTTTTGGGAGCACTTGGGTGGTTCAGTCCCATTTTGCCTCAGTCAAAGCATGTGCCTTTGACTCAGGTCATGACTGTGAGTTCTGTGATTGAGCCCCACGTAGGATGGAGTTCTGGGATCCAGCTCCTTGTGGGGCTCCCTGCTTGGCGGGGGAGCCTACTTCTCCCTCTGCCCCTCACCTCGCTGGGCTCATGCTCTCCTCTCTCTTTCGCACTCTCTGTCTCTCTCAAATAAATAAACAAAATCTTAAAAAAAGCAACAACAACTTTTTTTTTTTATTTCTCCCACATCTCAGAATCCTTTCTTTTATAAGATCTCCTATCACCTCATTTTATTGCTGTGATTTGAACCTAAATGTAAATAATGTGGGAAAATGATTAACTCAGTTATTTCAGGAAGTTGCTTTTAATTGCATTGCATTACTATCCAACAATAAATATCTTATTAATCAGAGAAAAAGACTTAAATAGTAATCTCTGTGTTTTTACTTGGACACTTAAATTTAAATCTATAAACATTTTCTCATTATTATACTTTCCAGCCAAATCTATGTTGGCCCTTAAGAATTCAAATTGTTTTTTGATATCACAAAATAATGGCTATGGAGAAATGTTTCAAAAACAGAAATTCAGAACCAATGGTTAGAACTTAAATTTTGCAGCTCTTCTAAGTTTTGGAGCCTAGTCCTGGAAAATTAAGTTTTATGGGAGGAATTCATCCCAAGAGTGTCTTGGTAGAGAACAGGAGAGCAAATATCCATCATGAGTAATCTCACTATGAACTAATGTATAATTCAGTGGGAATAGTAAAGAAAAATTATATGCCATTTTCAGACCTTTGTGAGTTTTCACACAGTCTACTCTCATTCTTTTCCAGATAGGGCTGGAACCCTAGAAAATTTGCCATAAACAGTAGCAGGTAATCTTATGCATCCTCATGTCTGCAAGCATTACTAACTTTTTCTGATGATTCTAAACTCTGTATCACCAGGTTTATTCTCCTTCTAGCTCTAAGCCAGTTTATTTATTTAAGTACATAATACACCAAAAACTTTCCTCACATCTTTCCTCTCATTGTTTTTTCATCCTAGAGAATGGCATTATTACCATTTGTCCAAAGTGTCAACATAAGACTTTCCATCTCTGCTGCTTCAATAGCTCATCAATTACCAAGTCCTGTCTATTCTGTTGATTGACATCTTCATTGAGATAATTGCAGATTCACATGCAGTTAGAAGAAATAATATGGAGAGATCCTGTTTACACTTTACTCAGTTACTCTCAATGGTAACAATTTGTAAAAATAAAGTATAATATCACAACCAAGATACTGATTTGCATTGATAAAATTCATAAATCTTATTCAAGTGTTTGTCAGTTTTTTTTTGTTCCTCTGTGTGTATGTGTGTGTGTTTGTGCGTGGCTGTGTGTTAGTATTTATGTCTACACAATTTTATCACTTGGGTTCAGGTATCTACCAACACAGTAAAGATATGGAATAGTTTTATCATCACAAAGATCCTGCCAAGTTTTTTGCTAATTTTTAAAATTTCGATTTCTCTTCTATTATCCTCTCCAACCACTCACCTCCCATATTGAAATAACCTTGCAGGCATTTCTGACTCTAGACTTCCAGCTCCTTCACTGTATATTTTACAATGCATTTATAAAATGCAAATCTGATTATGTCACTGCTCTAGGCAAATACCAAGGAAGCCAATTCCCTAAGTCTCTGACTTACTCCTAATTTACACACTGGAAATTCTACACATTACTAAAATATAAAATTTGAACCAAAAGTTACTGGTATAGCCTGTTAGACCTAGAAAGAAGAAATCAAGTATTTTTTTGCCACCTGTCTTTTTAATACATTATTCAGGGACAATCCATAGTCTTATCTATGGATTTGATAGCCCATAGTTACTAAACTGCAACATTTTATAAGAAATTGGTAGGAACTATCTGCCAACTTTGTTTTTATATTTAGAAATATTAACCCAAATGGTCTATAAGCTTGCTTTTACAGATTCATATTACTCTAGTCACAGCATGGCAACTAAGGAAAAAAGCCAAAAAGATACATTTCCAAAAGTGAAATTACTGGTACTAAAGATGAATTTCTTGAAACTACTATTAAAATTACCAATTTATTCTACAGACAGCTATAGACTGCTATTAATGATTTATATATTGACTACCATAACATATTACTTTGAGAATATGCTGCTTTGCTATAAATAATTTGTTTTAGGTTTCTAGAAATTTGATGACTCTTCTCCATTTTTTCTCTCAAGAGAAGTGTTCTCCTGAGAGTTAAGGATGTAACTTACTAGAAATTCATCCAACTACTTCCCACCCAAAGAGAATTTTGTAGCATTTTACACTGAGAGACATTACTAAATTATTAGAATAGATGAGCCTTCCCACTTTTTCTATATGTAAATTAAAATAGACATTATATAATACTGATATTCATGTGTGCTAGTACTTATCTAATTCTGTAAGAAAGGTAACAAAACCTGTCAGAATCTTTTCTTTCTCCTCTCACATTCTAGTAGCATGACTTAATGGTTATAAAGAATGGCACCTATTTTCTTTTTTTTTTTCAATATTTTCTTTATTTGAAAGAGAGAAAGAGAGCACTCAAGAGAACACATGTGGTAGTGGAAGGGAAAAGTGGACTCTTTGCAAAGCAAGGAGCCACATATGGGTCTTGATCTCCAGACAGGAAGCCCAATGCAGGGCTCTTCCCTAGGACCTTGAAATGATGACTGGAGATGAAGACAGTTACTTAACCTTCTGAGCCACCCAGGCACCCAGAATGGCAACTAATTTTTACTGCAAATATTATTCATTATATTCTATTTAGTCACATGATATACATGAACATACCTGTCTTTAAAATTCTTACAAATTTCTAATCAAAACACTGTGTCTGGCAAAGAGTCTTATTGCTTAAAATATTGTGATAATTAGTCCTACATGTCAACTTGGCTAGGCTATAGGTCTCAGGGCCTTAGGTTCTGATCTAAGTGTTGCTGTGGAGGTATTTTGGAGATGTATTCAACACTTGTGATCAGTTGACTTCAAGTAAAGCAGATTACCCTTGATGGTGTAGGTGAGTCTCATTCAATCAGCTGATGCCTTAAGAACAAAACCACATTTCCTACAGAAGACATTTCCCAACATCAACTCTTTCCTCAAATTTCTAGGCCTGAATCACAAATTTCACACTCACTGGACTCCCAAATCCCACGAACAGATTCCTTAAAGTAAATCTCTTCTCTCACTGTATGAATGGATAGAAAGATATAGACATAGACATATTGATAATTTCCTATGGTTTTTGTTTCTCTAGAGACCCCTAATACAAATCATACTGACTGATGATACAAATGTATTGATTAATGAAATATTCATATTCACAGTCTATCAAAACCATTTCAATAGTTTTAATGGGCAGTGATGATTGTCTCCCTTGATCCATTTATCCTTCCTGCATCAAGTAGCATCCAGTAGTTTGATTTATCAGTTGGAGATGAACCTTGGTTCCACAGTTAGGCTTTATTAGTCCAAAACAATCTGCATAACCATTATTCATATTTACTATATTTACTATATGAATGATGATGGATGAGTTAGCTCACTTTAACATGTCTATTATTTAATGATTCAGTTCCACTTTATTTTTCAATTATTTTTTTAAATTTATTTATTAGAGACACAGAGAGAGACAGAGACAGAGGAGGGAGGCAGAGACACAGGCAGAGGGAGAAGCAGGCTCCACGCAGGAAGCCTGACATGGGACTCTATCCCGGGTCCCCAGGATCACATCCAGGGCTGAAGGCGCACTAAACCGCTAAGCCACCGGGGCTGCCCAGTTCCACTTTAAAAACAGCCAATTTCTTAAAACTTACACATTTACTTGCTTCAAGCCTGCTCAAATGTCACCTGACAGGTGACATTCCACTACCTTACATGAAAGTACTGCAAACACCAATCCTCTGGCTCTCTCAGTCTCCAAAATCGGCTTCTCATTAGCAATGCCATTGCATTGTTTTTTTCTATCTTCCACATAAAACAGAACCTTCATCATGTTCATTGCCTTTTCACCAGGATCTATAATGATGTACACCATCTAGATGATACCCAGTAAACATTCATTTTTGATGAATGAAAGAATTGCAACCAGCAACTTTTCTTAAGGCATCACGATTTAAACTCAAGTCAAATTTTTAAAGCACCCTTTGAAAATTTTATTCCAGCTTCAAACTAATTCAATCATCCTAAATGAATGTTCCTTATCCATATCTTTGACTGTTTCTTTTCATTTCTTTTTCTTTTGCAGTTCTTATAGAAAACAGTTACATAAGCATCTCCAAAAGAGGTTGCTCATGACTTCTTTCCTATGGTTGATGCTAAAAATAAGTTTTGCTTTGGAAGTATTTACATGAAAAATATGACACTTTGCTAGAGAATTTACAAGTATGATCCGGTACAGAAATTGACCATTTTACCACCAAACCAAGTGTTATAAAATGAAAGTTGTGAAATCACACCATCTGGGTGTAACTGTAGATTTATATTAATTTCATCCAGGGCATAAATGTGCTGCTTTTTTTTTTTTCCTTCTTGCCTAGATCTACAGCTGCTCACTGGCAAAGGAAACCACCCCATCTCTTGCTTGGCACCTGCCTCTTCCATTTCCTTTCTGCTTCACACTCTCCTTCAAATATCTGGAGGTAGTTTTTTTTGAATGACATATTGAAAATTATAAGCACAACACCAATTAATAACACTTCAGCCTGATGACAAATTTGGTCATCTATCTTTAGTTATAAGAATACATTTATAAATGGTGTTTAGACCTCGGCAACTAATCAAAAGGCTGTGAGATTGGTACAGGTACCACTGATAAGAACTCTTTTCTTCAGTCATCTTACTGTGCTCGCAACAATCAGTCAGAGAAGACTATGTTCTGAAGGCTAAAGCTGCAGTTGAATACAAACAGAAGTATCTGCACTACCTTTATAGTTTCTCAGATTTATATAGCTTTCATAATTTAGGTGAATTATAAGAATAATAGTTTGCCTCTTTTCTACCCCCAGAGTCAAATTTTCAAAATAACATACAATATGACATTTTGTATTATTATAGATTTTGACTCATGGAATATTTTTAAATAATGAATATCAAAATTCATTGGAGAAAATGGGAAGAAGTTAAAAAGTAAACTTTTAAAACATCTGTATTTTTAATAATTCCAATTAGCATTTGTTTTGCACCATCAACTTACAAAGCATTGTTTCAAGCACTCTACCAGATTTGTTACCTCATTTTATTCTCAGAGCATCCCTATATCATTCATTTTGCCCATGAGTAATCTGAAGTATCCAAATGTTAACTTGCCCAAGGCCAGACTCCTTAGAGTCAGAATATGTCAGACTGGTTCTATGGTGAATGTTGTGAAGAAATGTAACTCAACCTCTTTCATGTGCAAAACTACTTAACTCCTTATGCACTAAAATTCCCCTGAAAATATGATGCATTTGAAATTTTAATTGTCATATTATTTTCATTCTATAACGAAAAGGAATCAAGTTTATACAAATATTATTTCAGAGTACAATAAAAGTACAAAATGGGAAAACTATTCAGAATGAGGTATTCTATTTGTTCCAAAAAGATTGTCAAGTAATCTTTATAAAATATGATTTATGTCCTGATATGCAATTTCAAATATTCCTGGTTATAGATTTTTATCCATATATGCTTTTGTAGTGAAAAGCAAGTGCAATTATATAATTTCTTAATGCTATAGAATTCTATTAGCTTATAATAGCATTTCATAAAGTGAGATCCATTATTCATTGGTTCCAGGAGGCCCGCCATAGTATACTAGTATCTTGGTCAAATAAATATGGCAAATGTTCTTTGTTTCATCCTACTGTTAGAAACTTACAATGCACTTTAATCTATTAAAGGCTCTGAAATATCTTAATAGAGAAGTCAGTACTGTCTAGTGATATTTAACTCATTGTCTTCCAATGTACTGGAAGACAGACTTTAGTATAATACCTGGAAGCTCCCTTTAGAAGCAATATTCTTCAAATTATCCTTTGAAAAACAGTGGCCTAGATTGGAGAGCCAATTTTATCAACTATCCTCTCTCTCTCATTCTACTTTTCTGTTAGTTAAATAATTCTGGAACAGTTGTTTCTTCTTTGTCTCTCTTACAGAAGATATAGTAAAATAATTTTCTGGGGATCCCTGGGTGGCGCAGCGGTTTGGCGCCTGCCTTTGGCCCGGGGCACGATCCTGGAGACTCAGGATCGAATCCCACGTCGGGATCCCGGTGCATGGAGCCTGCTTCTCCCTCTGCCTGTGTCTCTGCCTCTCTCTCTCTCTCTCTCTGTATGACTATCATAAATAAATTAAAAAAAATTTTCTATAGTATAGTAGCATTATTCTGCAGAAGAACTGCGACCACCTCCATCAAACATGACAAAGCTAATAGCATTAGTAATTGCAACCACCTGTGTCAACATGACTTCGTTACTTGCATCAGGAAAGTTTTGCCTGTGAAAGGTAAAATTGTAAAATAATTTTATTCTTTGCTTTAGGCAATTCCTGCAGATTTATCAAAGATAGCATTTCGCTCACCTGGGTAAACAGTTATCACAAACAATTTAACTATTAAAATTCTCTCTTTACAATGTTCTTTGCCCATCAAACCTAAACTATTCTATCATAATCTTTCCATTCCCAATTAGTTGCCTGCCTTGAAAAATTTGCCTTGAACCACTAAGTAAGGACATCCAAACTGTATAAATATCAATTTTGACTCCTCTCTTTTAAAGACACTGCTCAGACTATCACGATGGTGTTCTTTAGGACTTCAATAAGTTCTAATATATCTAGCTTTGTTTTATTAAAAGGATGTCTGGTAATATTTTGTGAAGCTCAATAGAGCTTAAGTATAAGTAATTATTGATTACTTATAAAATAAGGAAGATAATCAAAGATTTGCACATGTAAATCAATTATTTCAAAGAATTTCCAGCTTTAACACCAATCTTAAATTATTTTGCTTCAAAAAATACATATTTAAGATTTACAAAATCCATCATTTTAGAAATTTACACTTAGAAAATTGAACAGAGATTTGTGCTAGTCCCTGAGTGAACTATATACACATGGTCCATGCCTTCAAGGGATCAGAGAAGTTGGTTGAAAGATAGGCTTTTCGAAGGGAAACAAATCACGCATGATGACACAAATGTATCAACCAATCAGGAAAAAAGAATAGGAAAACCATGATTGGAAGATCCTGTTAGATTGTGGGAGTCTGGGAAGAATTCTTTAAGGAAATAAAATTTAAGATAAGATTTGAAGAATAATTAATTAAGAGTCAGTCATGTCAAGCCTAGAGGAAAGAGCATTACAGTAAATGAAGTAGCATGAGTGAGGTCCTGAGATTTAAATATAAACAACAAAAAACCTCTGTTGTATTTAAGTCCAGGTATTGGGATAGAGAATGAATTTTAGAAAGTGAAGAAGGTATGTGCAGATATCAACTAAGAGGCTCCTGGAATTGTTCTGGAAGATAACATGGTGGCTTTGATTGTAGAAGTGGCCACCAAGACAGAGTAAAATAGAAGCACTCACTCCCAGTAGATTTATTGTTAAAACCAACAGGATGTGGCCATAGAGGGAACATGTAAATTCAGAAGAAAGAGGAGAAAAGAATGATTCTTGGTTGTCTTGAGTAACTGAGAAGATGGATACACAAATATATATATAATATATATATATATAATATATATATATATATCAAACTGACATGATAGCTCATCAGACTGGAATTTGGTGTATCTGATCATCTCTCTCTCTGATGATGTAAAATCATTTCCTTTCATCTATTCTCTAGGAAACTCTTGAGCAACAAAGTCATGTTCCAGACCTGAAGATTTATATCTAAAATGGAATAGTAAGAATTTCCAGGGCCACCAATCTCATCCTGTCTTCATTTTTTTTAACTTTTTAAAAAATATTTTATTTTATTAATTCATGAGAGACACAGAGAGAGGCAGAGACATAGGCAGAGGGAAAAGACATAGGCAGAGGGAAAAAGTCCAATGCAGACTCAATCCCAGGACCTCAGGATCACGAGCTGGGCCAAAGGCAGATGCTCAACTAGTGAGCCACCCAGGTGCCCTCATCCTGTCTTCCTAATTAAGAAAGTTTGAATTGAAATAAAATGAAAATAAGGATTTGCCTGAGAAATCAGCTTAACTGTAATAAAGTTATATAGTTCAGCTTTGTAAAAAGAAATAAAGTTAATATAGGGGCCCTTAAAACTTTTACGTAGCAGTTAATCAAGATTGATTAAAGAAATGAATGCTTTAGTCTAGAATTTAGCATTCCCAAAATTTCTTTCTCAAAATGAACCTTTTTTTTTAATTGGGTAGGAAAATAATATGCACAGCAGAGAATAAAATTAGAATTTGTCAAAACTTGCAGGGAATAATTTCAAAGTAGACCACTCCATAAACATGACTCTTTAGTGGCAAAGTGCTCAAATTCAGTAATGATTACAATGTTCATGCAAGAACTATACACCAAAGTGGAATAAAAACTTGTGAAATATTTAGTACTGAATTCTAACTAAAATGTAGGGGGGGGGGAGGTAAACAGGAAAATACTGAATAACTAATTGGCCATGCCATGATATTTATTTACTAATTAGTTTTTATAAATTGCATTAGCCTTCCTGCAGTCCAGTTAACTTGTGACTTGTTGTGTTGCGTCTTCAAATTACAAGAAAGATACAATTGAATTATACCCTGTGCCTTATGTAGCACTTGAAAAGCACTGAAATCATTGCAAATTAAATGACAAGTAACTCAGTCAATATTTCATTTACTACTTCACAGCTGTTGAAAGAGTTTCTTTGTGAGGTGATATGCAGGAAATAGGAGCCAACCTGACCATTCCCTGAACACTTAGAAACATCTTTTTTTCTGGTGTAGAAAAACATCTCCACCAACAAAATACTCATACCACATATCAGAGCTTTTTGTTTTGTTTTGTTTTATTTGTCT
Organism: Canis lupus baileyi; assembly: GCF_048164855.1. Lineage (NCBI taxonomy): Eukaryota > Metazoa > Chordata > Mammalia > Carnivora > Canidae > Canis > Canis lupus. The sequence continues at coordinate 14,772,054 of NC_132867.1, forward strand.
GTGTTTTTTCAATCAGTCTTTCATGTCACTGGCATATAATTATGTAATACACAACACACATAGAAAATAAAAAACATTTACATGTATCTTTCATAAAATTAAGCCCTTTCCTTTACTTAATATGGGTATTAAAATCTCTGGGGACTGGACTATCCTAATTCTCCATTTCTTTTAGAAAGAGGAAATCTCTTCAGAATTGAAGAATGTAGCATGGCTGGTCAGATGAAAACTGGACAATTGCAGTAGCAGACTCTTGAAGGGTGCCTTAACTATGAGTCTTAGGGATCAAGCATTATTCAGAAGAGCAAAGAAAATACTTGCATTTCTTATTCAGAGTCATGGCTGAAAAGAGTAATTTGGAAAATTTGATAAACTGGGCAATAGATGTAGGATTTAGCATGAATTCCTGAACCATCTGAGAATAGAGAAACACTTTAAATCCAAAGTGATGTAAGAAGATGAGAATTGAATACTTAGATTAAAAGTTATTATGGGATATAGAAACCAACACAGAAAAAAAAATAAGCCAAAATAAAATATTTTTCATGAATTGAGATTTGTATGACTATATGGAAACTCTTTTTCAATGAGATGAGTACAGATCATCCTTGATTTGTGATGGGATTGTGTCACGACAAACCCGTTGTAAATTAGAAATATTTTAAGTTGAAAATACATTTAATTTACCTAACCTATACAACATCATAGTTTAGCCTAGTCTACCTTTAAAACATGCTCAAAACACTTACATTAGCCTATAGTTGATCATGATCATCTAACACAAAGCCCATTTTTAAATAAAGTGTTGAATATCTCAGGTAATTTATTGAACACTGTACCCAAAGTGAAAACCAAAATGGTTTAAGTGTTTCGGTTGTTTACCCTTGTGATCACATGGCCGATTTGGAGCTGTGGCTCACTGTCACTGCCCAGCATCACAAGAGATGATCATACAGCATCCTACTAGCCTGGGAAAAGAGCAAAATTCAAAATTCCAAGCATCATTTTTACTGAATCTCTTTCCAACCTTCGTAAAGTCAAAAAATCATAAGCTGAACCATTGCAAATTGGGGACTGTTGTATTATATTTTAGAATCATCTTCTCAAGAACTTTCACTCTGTGTAGATTTCATCCCCAGTTGATGTTAATCATCTATCACAATACAGTACTTATATTCATTCATCCACTCATTCAAAAGATACCTATGGAATGTCTACAACATGCCAAGCCTATTGCTGCACACGAAGAATGAAGCAGTGGCACAAACAGGTGTTGGGCCCTGCCCTTTTGGGGTTTACACTTTGGTGGTGTTTCACACTCAATCAACATTATTTGAAACCTTAAAAATACTTATGTCAATGTTGATATTTTTCAATATAAAAAATATTATGTAGCATTTAGAATATAAGCAATAGATGTGACAGAAACATATTAAAATATTCCAGTAACAGATTGTCTTTCCTTTTTTACAAAGGCAAATTTAAAATTAAGAGCTTTTCAAGAAGATGTTTTATCATGTGAGTGGTAATATTTATATAGTATGTTTAATTCATTGGTGGTGATGTAGAGAAATGTGAAACTACTCGTAAATTAAATTTGTAGAAACAGAATCAATTTTGTTTAAGCAATTTTTTAAAGATATGAGTCTCATACTTACCTAGATATAAAAGTCATGTAATTCATTAACATTTCCCAAACTGATTAGGTGATATTATGTATTTTTATTAATCTCTTTAAATTGTTTTTACAGCACTTTGCAATTAGAAGAGATCTCATATTATGTGTATTCTAACTCACTCATTTTACCCATAATTCCATAATTTGGCTACGATCATAATTTTTGCTTCAGTACAATTTTCCAGCTCTCTGGTCTCCTGATGCCCTGTCCAATGTTTCTTTCAATATATTATGCTGCTTCTCTGAATTAATAAATGCTGTATAAGTTCGACTGCTTGAACAAGAATCCCAAAAGAATATGACTCAAGCGAAATAAAAGTTTGCGTTTCATCTAAAATTCTGGAGAGTCCACAGCTGCTAATATAGCTCCACAATTTGAAGGGAACTGGGCTTTTATTTCATTCTTCTGCTATCTTCACATGCTGTTTCTACCTTATGGCCCATGCCAAGTATTTCAGCTCAATTATCCTATCCACATTCTGGGCAATGGGAAGTAGGTTGAAAACATGAAAAGGACGTGTTCCTTCCTTTTCATCCCACAACTCAGAAGCTACACACAGCACTTCTCTTAAGGCAGATCCTAGTAACATGACCACTTACAGTTCAACTAAAATTTCTCTCACCAAGAGAAATAAAGACAGTGATGTTAAGGACGGCTAGCTAGTGTTTGCTACATCTCCTGGTAAGTCTCTCAAATTCCGTCCTGGCTTTACCTCTTAATAGCTGTGTAAACTTAATCTCTCTGTGCTTCGGTTATCTTGTTCCTAAATGTACAATATAATAACATTTATTTCATAGGTTTGTTATATGGATTCAATAATATATAATATGTAAAATGGTTAATAGAATGTCTGGCTGAATAAGTACATCATAATTATCAGCTACTACTTACTGTTATAACCTGGTAATTGAATTGGAATCCTCCCCCAAGCTCCTCCCCCAAGCTTTCCTCCTCCTAAATTCAAAACAAACAAACAAGATCTTATCTTGTCTAGCTAGATAACAGACGAGATATCATCAGATATGGAGATGGATAGACACACAAAATGTTGATCTCTATTTCATTCAGTGACTACTTTTAAGAGCTTTTCATCTATTTAACTGGAAAAGATAATACTATTATCTTTGTTCTCTAAATAAATTTCCCCAAGTAATAATAAAAAAAAATCTCAATAATTTGGCTATCGAGAGATAAACAGCAGGGGGAATAATAAACACTGCTCTTCTCACCTGCAAAGCATCCTGCCTGGAAGTGCAGCCTTCTGCTGATGACTGTGGTTTGCACTGTTTCCTGAGCTCCTGCAGTTTTTATCTTCCTTAATCCTGGGCTTAATGTTCCAAGTGTGGGGGTCTCCATGACAAATTCTCAGAGGGATCCCTGCTGCTTCCCAGTCTTGGGGTACCACTGTATTTTCTCTTCGGCTCATTGACATGATTTTGTTACCTACCCTAGAAATGATCATGAAAAATCTGTTCCCTTATCTTTTTTCCTCCCACTTTATCAAAACAAAATGAAACAATACCTGACCTCCTTCCCCTCCTTCCCTACCCTACACACTCCTAGAAAGTTATGGCAGGGTTGAGGGGCAGGTGCACGCTCAGCAGAATGCTCAGGAAAACACAAGGCCTGTCCATGCTGAAGCAGCCCAGAGCTGTGGAGGTGTTCAGTGTACCAGAAGGCAAGTGTAATGGGCTGAAGGAGCCAGAAAGCATATGGAAGACAACTTTGCAGTCTGGCACCTGAGGTCTGAGTGAAAAAGTTTGGGTGAGTGGGATCCCTGGGTGGCACAGCGGTTTGGCGCCTGCCTTTGGCCCAGGGTGTGGAGTCCTGAGATCGAATCCCACATCAGGCTCCCTGCATGGAGCCTGCTTCTCCCTCTGCCTGTGTCTCTGCCTCTCTCTCATGAATAAATAAATAAAACCTTAAAAAAAAAAAAAAGGTTGAGTGAGTGACTTAGGAAGAAATTGGAAATTGAAGGAAGAAGAAACCCTCAGGAATTGCCCTTTTGTCTGTGATGTGTTTTAGGCGTAGCTATGTTTGCAGATTTCAAGAGCCAGTAAAGGCCTAGGAGCAGTAGAGACTTGACAGGCAACAACTTAATTCCGTGTATAAATATACGATGTGTTAGGTTGGGTCCCACAGGAGCAGAGCCTGAGATAGGAGTTTTTGTTTGGCGAGGTGTAATAAGAGAGGTGTGGAGGACAGGAGACGTGGGGCAGAGGAATAGAAGCTCAACAAAATGTGGCCTTCAGCTGGAGACTTGCTTCTGCCTGACATGACCAGGAAGCTCTGGTGCCTAAGCTGTACCACAAAATTCATCCCACTCTGAAGCAAGGAGGGCAGCCCTTTGGGTCTTACACTAAATTTATGGCTGAGACTGCTCCCCTCCAGGGGGTGGGGAAGAGCAGCAAGCCTCCTAGTGCAGCTCTCAGGCTCTCATTTGGGCCAAGGGAAGTACGTAAAGAAAGGGGAAGTTGTGGGTTTTAAGCAGCCAACACAAGACCCAAACAGTGTGTCCCAGTCCCTTGTTGTAGTTCAGGCTGCTGTAACAAAAAAGATTTATTTCTCACTGTTCTGGAGGCTGGGAAATCTAAGGTCAAGCTGTCAGCATTGTCAAGTTCTTCATGGAGGTCTTGTTTCCGCTTTATAGATGGCCATCTTCTCCTTGGATCTTCACGTGGCAGAGACAGGGATTTAGTGCTCTTCTTCTTTTCAGAAAGACGGTAATCCCATTTTGGGATCTCTACCTTCATGACCTAATTGCTTCCCATAAACCCTACCTCCTAATACCATCTTATTGGTGGTTAGAGTTTCAACATAGGAATTTTGGAGGGGATACAAACATGTAATCCCTAACATTATAATGCAACAGGCTGAAACCTGGCCATTGAACGATTTTAGAAAGCATGTTCATAAAATAATCACTATTTTTGGCAATAAGAAATTACATTAGGGGTGGGTGATTCAGTGGTTGAGTATCTGCCTTTGGCTCTGGTCATGATCCCCGGGATCCTGGGACTAAGTCTCGCATCAGGCTCCCCACAGGAAGCCTGTGGCTCCCTCTGCCTGTGTCTTTGCCTCTCTCTGTGTGTCTCTCATGAATAAATAAATAAAATCTTAAAAAAAAAAGAAAAAAATTACATTAACCAGATCCATTTTCTAACCACTCAATAAGGGGAGAGAAAATAATGTCTCAAATTTTGCAGAGACATTTAGAAAAGAAAAAAAAAATCCAGTGAGCACTATGATAATATTTCAGAGTGGTAATTACTATTTTTTTCACTCTCTACTCAACATACTTTATAATATCTGACAGTTGTAGTATCCTTTAAATAGGATTCTAATATCTTCCCACTTTGCTTCACATATGAACGTTTAATTATTCACAATTCTACCATGAAAGTTGTCCTAATCCACTGAAGCCAATGATAAAACATTTTAAAAGGAAAGGCCATTAAACTTTATAGCATGCAGGCAGTAAATTTTTTCTTCTCTGAAACATATAATCATTTTTTTTACCACTGTAATTCACAATGCATGAAGCAAAAGAATATGTAAGAGACACAATTAGCAACAATCTGCAAATGAACTTTTTTATCACACACCATTTGTTTCAAGAATACATTTGAACGTTTTGTGCAGAAACATATTTTTCATATTCTTCTGGGATTTGAAGGGTAAGGTGTTAAATGGACTATTCAGTTCACTTCATAATGTAACTGGGCACGAACTTAAGGCAAAAGAATTTTCCAAATTTGAGCCCATGACACTTACTTTATAAAAACTTCTCATACACAAGCATTGAAGCTCCATGAGGGCAGGGATTTCTCTGTTATGTTCTTTTCTCTATCTTTTGCACCAAACAGTGCCTTGCACATAGTAACTAAATATTCAATAAGTACTTGAGCTATGAATGTGAATGTATTTATTAATGTTTTTTGACATCTTTTGTTTGTACAATTCTTAGTCTTTTCTTGTTAATTTGTTTTTCCTTATCTTTTCATTTGTCCCATGCCCTTAAAATTCTGAGAAGTCTCAGATATGTGTGTATGAATAACCAAGTAAAATTTCTGGAAAATATAATAAGACAGGCAATCCCTGTGAGTAAGAAATAGAAATATGCCATCTGGGCAGCCCGGGTGGCTCAGCGGTTTAGCGCTACCACCAGCCCAGGGCGTGATCCTGGAGACCCAGGATTGAGTCCCACGTCAGGCTCCCTGCATGGAGCCTGCTTCTCCCTCTGCCTGTCTCTCTCTCACTCTCTCTCTCTCGCTCTCTCTCTGTTTCTAATAAATAAATAAAATCTTAAAAAAAAGAAAAAAGAAATATGCCATCATCCTAGAGATACAGCGTCCTAATAGGTGACCATAACTGAAATGTAAATTAGGTGCTATTGGCATATTTTTTCCTTTAAAAATCTCATAAATCAAATCTGGTTGGATGAGCAGAGATTTGTCCTTTTATGGAAATATCTTTCCAAATCCACAGTCTCCATAGGGCTAAGTTTTCGTTACAACACAGAATTGCTTACATATTAAAATAGCTTTTTGGGGTGCCTAAGTGGCTCAGTCAGTTCAGTGTCTGCCTTCAGCTCAGGTCACGATCTCAGGGTCCTGGGATCCAGCCCCACAAAGGGGGCTCCCTGCTCAGTGAAGAGTCTGCTTCTCCTTCTCCCTCTGCCCCTCCACCTGCTTGTGTTCTTAAGAATTTGCAGCATTTACTATCGGGTTCATTCATTTGTCACTTTTCTTAGGAGATAGAGTGTCCCTAATTTGAGGCTCAGGTCACTAGAAACCTGCACTTTACATAGCTCTTTATAAATAAAGTACTATGGATGAGCATCAAAGTTAAAATTTGCTTAGGAAAATTAAATAAATTAATTTGTATTCTTTTTTTAAAATATTTTATTTATTTGTAAGACAGAGAGAGAGAACATAAGCTAGGGGGCAGAGGCAGAGGGAGGGGGAGAAGCAGGTTCCAAGCTGAGCAAGGATCCCTATGTGGGATTCCATCTCAGGACCCTGAGATCATGACCTGAACTGAGGCAGACACTCAACTGACTAAGCCACTCAGGCTCCCCTTAATCTGTAATCTTGATCAGATAGATACCATCAGGACTCTTCCCAAGAAGTTCCTCTGAAACAGCTAGCAAGTGATCTACAAATCACATACTATCAAGCATAGTAGATGTGACCATGCAAGAGAATTTTGGTGCTGGCCTTAATATCTGTCATCTCTATGTAGTAGAATCCTTGCTGCTGAATAAGTGCTTGGTTTTGAGTTTATACCCAAATAGATTAATCAAGAAGACATCTCTTTTAAGAAAATAAAAAAGCATGTATTTGTGTGTACACACCTATGAATACACATTAGATAGACATATATATTCTATACATACATGTGTAAATACATACTACATGCACATATATAAATGTGTATTATGTAAAATCATTCTAGGAAATTTTTTTTCTGTTAAAAATTATTTAATAGTATCCATTGGAATTGGAACATTGTTATGGTTGACATTTTGACATTGCAGTATTAACTGCTGACCTCACTTCAAAAAAAGCCACAAAATCTATTTAATTCTCTCCATCTCTACAGCTACCATTTCACCCAAGCCATAATTTCTAGATTAGAATAGTAGTTTTTAAAATTTAGTGAGCATAAGAATTACCTGGAGGTCTTAGAATAATTTAAGTCTGAGGGAGAAGATGGGACTGAACATTTTTATTTCTAACAAGTTCTCAGATGATGCTGATGCTATAGGACCTCAAACCACATTTTGAAAAACCCTGGAATAGACTACTTCAAAGGGTTTCTAATTGGTCTCCTTGCTTCCCTTCTTTTTTTTTTTTTTTTTAATCTTCTCAAAAAGCAGAAAGTGAGATCTTTTGAAAACATCAATCAGATTACTTTATTCCATTGGTTGCAATGTTTCTTTGCCTTTACACTACAGTGAGAATAATATCCAGACTCCTTAAATTGGTCAAAAAGTCATTTGATGCCTCTCAGATCTTTCTGTCGTGGTGTACCTAGAAAATGATAATATTTATATGACATCCTAGAGTAAAATGGGGGCTTCTTGAGATCAAAGGAAACCAGGTTCCAAGTCTCCAGCAGCCCTCAGTCCCCACAGGCTACACAAGGTTGACAGGATGCATACTAGGTGTGCTTTTAATCTCATTTCATCCCCAAGGTTTGGGGGAAGGGATCACTCAGAACATCTATAAACTATGCCTAGCACTGGACTGGAAATCTAAATTTAGCTCTACTTACCTCTCTAATCTCATCCCTTTTCTTCATACTCATTCCTCCAGCCACATTACCTGTTTTCCTATTTCTGTCTCTTTCTGTACCTGGGTGATACCAGGCTTGGTCATACATCAGTAACCTTATATCTTTCATTTATTTTACAGTAGCCACCCTCCCAGAACCATGTTAACATGAAAAAGATGCTCAATGGTTATTTAGTTTTTTGTTAACCAGCCAATACATGTATTTATCAGCCATTTATTTATTAATTAATACATTTGAGCTACTTCTTTAAGTTACTCCTAGAACATAATGGTAAGTAAATACATGTAATGGTAAAGAGACATAAAAGATGCTGTTTACTTTCCTATTTGCCATGGCAAATGTCTTATTTATCCAAGATTCATATAAAGTTATTTAGGTGCATTGTGTTGTAAAGAATAACTCTATTACTTAAAAATGGAGGTTTAAAAAAATGGAGGCTTTGATGATCAATCTAGTGCTGATGTAAAACAACACCACAGTGCAAAATATTTTTTGTATTAACAGGTCCTAGATGAGGGAAACATGACTGGCTCACCATGCAAGGGGCCATGTGGTAGAAGCACCCAAGAATTGGGCTTAACCAAGCAGGTGGAGAGTCGAGAGACTGCAGGTGACTGGGCAAGTATCTTTGTGGAGGATCAGGGTAGAGACATAAGCAAAATGCATGATGGACTTCACAAGTGCATTTGAATGTCACTAGGTCACAAACTAGAGAGGGCAAGAAAAGGAACTGGTGGCAGAAATCAGAATTATCACATTGGTCATGTAGTCACTTGAATAAACTATGCACAGCCTATTTGTGGAGCTGTTGAGACATCAGGAAAATATAAAGTCTTAAAAATTAACAATACATGGGGTATCCCTGGGTGGCTCAGCGGTTTAGCACCTGCCTTTGGCCCAGGGCGTGATCCTGGAGTCCCGGGATCGAGTCCCACGTCGGGCTCCCTGCATGGAGCCTGCTTCTCCCTCTGCCTGTGTCTCTGCCTCTCTCTCTCTCTCATAAATAAATACTTTTTTTAAAGATTTATTTATTTATTTATTTATTTATTTATTTATTCATGATAGACACAGAGATTGACAGAGAAGCAGAGACATAGGCGGAGGGAGAAGCAGGCTCCATGCACCGGGACCCCGACGTGGGACTCGATCCCGGGACTCCAGGATCACGCCCTGGGGCCAAAGGCAGGCGCCAAACCGCTGAGCCACCCAGGGATCCCAAATAAATAAATCTTTAAATAAAATTAACAATACATGAATCTTCTAAGGGAGGAATGCTAGGATATAACTGGTTTGGAATTTATTCTGTATAAATTCAATTTCTATGGAATGATTTAAAATGTGATGTTTAGATAAAGCATGTAGAGGAAAAAACAAAACAAAACCAATTATAGCTTGGCTTATTGATAGGTTCCAGTAATCAAATCCTTTCATAATTTCAGTATAAAAGAGATTTTAAAACAAAAATTTCTGGAAGTTTTAGTTTTATGTTGTTGATGTGTGGGATGTTTTATTCATTTGCTTTAAAGAGGCACAACTAATGGCTCCTGTAATTAAAGAGATTAATTAAATTTCACTATCATTCATCCAGTTAAAGATTTAAAATGCTGTAAATGTTACTGCTTTCTACTTATTAATTATATAAACTTTAAAGGAATAATAGTATGTTCAATTTCAAATTACTGAAGTGCTATTCTACTAACAAATCAATGTGATAACTAAGATATTAAACTTCGACAATTTAACTTTCATAAAATTTTGTATATAGAGGAAAAATACATTATAAATACTGTGGGTATATTTTCTCTTTCAAATCATACATTATTTATTTTTTTTTAATTTTATTTATTTATGATAGTCACATAGAGAGAGAGAGAGAGAGAGAGAGGCAGAGACATAGGCAGAGGGAGAAGCAGGCTCCATGAACCGGGAGCCTGACGTGGGATTCGATCCGGGGTCTCCAGGATCGCGCCCTGGGCCAAAGGCAGGCGCCAAACCGCTGCGCCACCCAGGGATCCCCAAATCATACATTATTTAGTCATTTGCTGTTTCATACTGATCTAATTATCTATTCAAATACTTGATATCGTGTGTAAATTAGAAAACTTAATCATGTGTTTTTCTCCTTTAAATAACCTTTCATTTTGAACAATTTTGAGAAGGAAGTATAGGATTCCATCATTCTAGTCCAATATTCACTAATATAAAGTCTACACAATCTTATAGTGCTGTCATTTGCAAGGTTTTTAAAGGTTATTAAGAAACACAGAATAATCACTGACAATTGCTCACACTAGGTAAGTTGAAAAGTACCACCATTCAAACTTCCTCAGTTACTTTTGCAAGAGGCTTTGAAATTCTGCTTTTTGAGGATATCACCTACATTGCCAAATTATGATTTTTATACATGACAGTATGTAGAAAGAGACCTTCCAAACTCATTTCACCCTGTACTTTGGATACAAATTTTTATTAAAAAGGTAAGATTATATAAGAAAATTCAAGATAAGACCAACATTTGACATAATTATATATATTTATAAAAGTAGAAATATTTGAATACAGTATAGAGAATTAATTATTACAATGCATGTCTTCAGGTTTTTTTTTTGTTTTCACATTTTAAAGCATTTTATCTATATTAAGTATAAATAAATATGTACACCTAGAAAAATAATTAAATATAGGCAAAGAACTAAAATTAAATAATTTCTCCAGTCCCCTTTATAATTAATAGTGAATTCCAATTAACTAGAACAAAAAACATAATTGTGGGATGTTTGGGTGGCTCAACTGTTGAGTATCTGTCTTTGGCTCAAGGTGTGATCCCCGAATCCTGGGATCGAGTCCCACATCGGGCTCCCCTGAGGGAGGCTGCTTCTCCCTCTCACTATGTCTCTGCCTCTCTCTCTGTGTCTATCATGAATAAATAAATAAAATCTTTAAAAAAACATATAATTGAGAACCTGAATTATCTGAATTGGTAATTAACATTAAATTGAATAGTACAGAAAATTAACTATACTTGGTTGATTTTTTTAATGTCTATTGACATAAGATAAAATGTCCAATCCATTCATCTTTGTCCATACAGTTTTTTATAAGTAAAACATGATATCTTTCCTGCTGTTTTTATTCTCCCCTCTTTTCTTCCACTTTTCCACCCTCCGTCTCAAGTCTATAAAAAATTCTCACTAGCTAGTCAGTTTTGTTTTGTTTTTTTAAGATTTTATTTATTCACAAGTCACACAGAGAGAGGCAGAGACATAGGCAGAGGGAGAAGCAGGCTCCCTGCAGGGATCTCCATGTGAGACTAGATCCCAGGACCCCGGGATCATGCCCTGAGCCAAAGGCAGATGCTCAACCACTGAGCCACCCAGGTGGCCCCGGCTATTCAGTTTATTATAATCTTATCCCTCCTAACCGTTTCGACACTCTGTGATGCCACTCTCTTTAACATCTACAATGCAATTAATAATACTAAAAAATACAAACACCAACAACCATACCAATGAATTCTTTTTTTTTTAAAGATTTTATTTATTCATGAGAGAGAGAGAGGCAGAGACATAGGCAGAGGGAGAAGCAGGCTCCATGCAGGGAGCCCGATGTGGGACTCGATCCCAGGACTCCAGAGTCACGCCCTGAGTCCAAGGCAAACGCTTAACCGCTGAGCCACCCAGGGATCCACATACCAATGAGTTCTATCAAAGAACTCATACATGATTTGGTGTTAAGCGAGACACTGTTAATTTTCTGAATTTTCACTCTAAACAAATGTGACAAGTTATAAACACATAAAAAGTTACAAGTTCAAGTGTTCCAAATTTAGAAAGATATCCTGAGGGTTGCTTTAAATTTTTATATATATTTTTAAGGTGACTTTTTTTTTTTTTTTGATGGTATGTTTGTTCAATACTAACTTTGAATGAACAATCTAAATCAGTATTAGTTTCCTAGGGCCACCATAACAAACTACCACAAACTGGTGACTTAAGACAACAGAAGTTTATTCTTTCACAGTTGTGGAGGCTAGAAGTCTGAAATAAAAGTGTCAACAGGGCCATTTTCCCTCTGAAAGCTCTAGGGAAGAAGATGTTTTTGCTTTTTTCTAATTTCTCCTGGTCACTGGCAATCTTAGACATCTCTTAGTTTGCATCGTTCCAAGATTGGAACGATGGCTCTCCATTGCCACATGGCTCTCTACTCTGTGAGTCTGTAGGTCTCTATGTTCAAATCTTTCTCTCTTTTACTTATAAAGACATAAGCTACTGAATTAGGGCTCACTCTAATTAATTCTGTATAATCTCACATTAATTCAATTACATCTACAAGGACCTCATTTCTAAATAAGGTTATATTTACAGATACTGGGAGTTAGGACTTGAACACGACTTTTTGGGAACACAATTCAATCCATCTACCCTCTGCTCCCAAATCCATGCCTTTCCCAATGCAAAATGCTTTTGCAACATTGTGACATCCCCAAAAGTCTTAACTTATTTCAGCATCAATTCTAAGTCCCACATCTCATTTCTAAACCATCTAAGTCAAGTATGGTGAGACTCTGAGTATAGTCCAACATGGGGAAAAGTTCCTTCCATCTGTGGACCTGTGGAATTGGAAATGAGTTATCTGCTTCAAAGTATAATGGTAGCCTAGGCATCGGATAGACATTACCATTCCAAAAAAGAATACTAGAAGGAAAAAAGGAGTCACTTATCCCAAGTAGGTTCAAAACTCAGCATGGCAAATCCCATTAGGCTTATGGGCCTGAGAATAATCATCTGCGGGTCCAGGTCCCTGCTTTTCAACCCTCTGTAGTGACAGCCCTACTGTCTAGGTCCATGGTGACAGGATATTAGGGAAAAAAAAAAGCAGTTATCTTGAATATTCCTTTAAACAAAGTCATTTCAGGCTTAAAATGATTGTACATTATATTAATGTAGTTTATATACATATACATATATAGCATTATGGAATATTAAGATTTAATAGCATGCATCCTTTTAAGTGAATATCTCTTCTTTTATTTATATATTGCTGGTAAGACTAGTAAACAAAATACAAAACTGAATGAGAAACAACGAATTAAATAATAAATTACATAATAGTTCATTGAATTGTATATCTATATAATGGAATAATATGTAGCTTTTACAATAAATATCATAGAACTACATGAGAAAATGATATGTATGATAAATTTAGATGAGATGAAATCAAAGCACAGAAATCAAAGCATATATGCATTAATTAATAATATTTATCCCTGGGTTGTGAGAGTATAGGCAATTTAAATTTTCTGTATTCAGATTTTTATATTTTGAAATTTGTAACATAAATAGGTATTGTACGCAGCGAAAGATAACTGTGGATGTCCCCTTAATAGATTTGCCAGCACATTTGCCTGTCTTCTGCTATAGAGTTTATAAAAGGCTTAAATTCATTTCCACTTGTCCAGCCTCTTGTAAGCTAGACTTTGTCAGAGTGAACAAGTTATCTCAATGAGAGATAAGGGAAAATACAATAAGCACTTCTGAGAAATACTATCTTCCTCATAAAAAGAGAGAGGATAGAAAAAGTAGGGGCTTTTGTGCTGTCTGACTTTTTCTACTCTCTACCTTGGTTGGAGTTTTATGAAATGTGACACCTGAGACAACAGACCCAGCGCCCTGACATTAAGAAGCTACTGAACAGCTCCTGGAAATGTACACTGAATTTCCTGCTGTACACCTCCAGACACACTTTTAATTATTAGAATGATATAAATATTTTTAATATGACTAAAAATAGAAAAGCGATAATAGCACTTGAGTTCAATTTTGGTCACTGCTATTGAATGTCAAGATTTTCTAATATACTGACTTCTTCATGTAGGAAATTAAAAAACCTAAATAATGTAGACTCTCTGAGTAATACCTGAAAAGCTGCTACCTGCTATTGTTTAAGAAATGAAAAATAATTCAGTAAGATAATATAAAGCACTGCTATTTTTATATCTAGATGATTTCATTAATTAATCTTAATTATTCTGGTAATAAATAATTGAGCCAATATTTCAGATGCTGGAGAATGGAAAACTATCTCTAGAATGCCTTAGTCACTTTTTCTTCCAAGTTGGCTCCATGCCCGGTATGGAGCTCAACAGGAGCTCCAAAACAATGACCTTGCGATCAACACGAGCTGAGATCAAGAGTTGGACACCTGACTATCTGAGCCAACCAGGCTCCTCTACTCACTTTTATATAAAAAATAACTTGCACAATTCCGTGAGGAATTTTAAGTATATATATTTTCTTCTAGCATTAGGAACAACTCAGATCTCATTATAAAGATTTTACTACATTTTCTCTAATGACATTATTTTATTTTCTGCTCAGTCATTATACATGTATTTGGAACACTTCTGATGTAACAAGTTTTTCACATGTTGCTGTGGTATAAAAACAAAAAAAAAAGACTCATAAGAAAATGGGCAAAAATGCCTGCTCTTAGAGAATTTATGCTCTAGAAGATAAAGGACGCAATTTATATTGTCAATTAATTGCAAATGTAATATGTGCTGTTTAGATGCATGGCTTTCGAATATGCAGGAGGGCTTATCTTAGTTTAGAGGATTAACATAGACAAATGCCTGCATATAGCATTAATGTTGTATAAATTAAAGACTAAAGCTGAGAACTAAAGATTAGTATAGTTATATAGATAAATAAATAGTGGTAGAATGGAAAAGAAAGTCTGCAGTACAGAGAAAAGTTATGAATGGGAAGGTCAATGCAATTGGTGTATAATGAAGGAGACAGAGCAATGATGGGACCTGAAGCAAATAAAAAGCGAATAAAAGAATTGAGATAATGTAGCAACTTGGAAACAATGGGAAGCTTCCAAAGAGTATTTACTATTACACTAACATGATCAGATATTTTCATCTGACTTATCAGTCTGGTATATTCCTTGTGGAGAACAAAATGAAGAAAGTCAAACACATTTAATGAGGGAAGATTAAATATATTATAATCCCTTGACATTATAATAGCAGTTTGCTCAACTGGTATAATAAAAAATGAAGATAAGAAAATGATATACTTGATTAAATACAGAAAGTGAACCTGAGGGGCATTTTAAAAGTCAGTCTTAGATTTCTGGATTAAGGAAAAGGATGGATGGAGGTCATGTTTATGGTTAAACAGAAAGACTTAAAATATCCAAAATTGATAGGAAAAATCATGCACTAAACATCGAATGAGTAAGTTTGGAGTGTGTGACATCCAAGTATTGGTTACTTAATTTGACCTATAAGATTGGCTCTGAGAGAAGAAGCTTGGAGATCAGTGGTTCAAGGTATTAATAAAGGTCATTGATATAGGAATATAAACAGAGAGAATATAACTTAAAAGGTAAGAAGACTTAAGAGAAATTAGGAATACCAAAGAATTGGTAAGAAGAGACAGGCATTAAAGAATTGATGTAACATTGCCAGAAACATAGATAAGTAGTTTTGTTTATTTGTTTATTTATTTATGTTTGCAAAGAAGGGGTTGTTTGTTTCTAGCTAAAGTATTTTTGATTACATGCTGAAGATAAAAATCAGGTTGAAGGGCATCTGGGTGGCTCAGCCATTTAAGCATCTGCCTTCAGCTCAGGTCATGATCCTGGAGTCCAGGGATTGAGACCCACACTGGGTTCCATGCTCAGTGGGGAGCCTGCTTCTCCCTCTGCTCCTCACCCTGCTCATGCTCTCTCTCTCTCTCTCTCTCTCAAAAATAAATAAATAAAATCTGTAAAAAATAAATTAGGGTGAAAAGAAGTAAAGAATAAATGGGCATATTAGAGCTCTCCAGAGAAAGAGACTCAAAAGGATATATACAGAGATATATAGAAAGAAATTTATTATGAGTGACTGGGTTATATAATTATGGATACTGAGAGGTACCACAATCTGTTGTCTACAAGCTGGAGATCCAGGAAAGATGGTAGTGTATTTCCAGTCCAAACCTAAAGACATAACCAGGAAAACTGATGGTCTAAGTCCTGGTCTCAGTCTGAAGGCCCAAGAACTAGTGTAGAGGGGCAGGAAAAGAGGAAATCCCAGTTCAAGTAGAAAGAAATGCTCATCCTTCCTCTACTTTCTAAAATTTTATTTGGGGCTTCAAATGCTTGGATGATTCCCACCCACACTGGTGAGGTCAATTTTCTTTACTCAGTCTACAGATTCAAATGCTAATTTTTTCTGGAAACTCTCTTACAGATACACCCAGAAATAATGTTTTTACCAACTATCTGGACATCCCTTAGCCTAGTCAAATTGACACTTAAAATTAAACATCACAGAGGGGAAATGCAAAAAAGAAAGTTCATGAATTTAACAGCTTAATAAAAGTTTACCTTCGCATTAGAGAAAAGAGATATAACATACTAGAGGAAAATATGGACCTGATGTGTAGCTTGCATTTGTTTTATTTTTAAATGAGAGACTAAAGTATGTGTAAGGCTGATGGGAACTATCCAGTAGATATATTCCAGTGGACTCCACTGGGTTGCAGCTACCTGAAGACAGGGACTCTCATCTACTATGCTAAATCAACAATTAGAATAACAATCACAAGTGAATTTTCAATGGATAGGTGGATGGAAGAAAGAAAAGAAGGGGGGAAGGAAGAAAGGAAGATTCCAACAGAGACAGTAAAGCTAATCATACTGAAGAGAGACTAGTAATCAATGACACCAGATTTTTCAAGGCTTGGAAAGGTAGATAGTTCTTTTAGAAAGATTGAAGAGGACAGATTCACAGAGATACACGTTGATGAGTCAATTTTGTAGATGGTGGCTGAGCATAGTACTATCTTTCTCTATGAAATAAAAGCCTGGGTTATATACTAAGGGGTAAGGTGTAGGACATGAAAGGTTTGAAATCATAAAAAAGTGGAAAAAGAGAACCCACAAGAGGAAAGTAGTAGGATTGACAGGCAGTATTGGAAAAGCCCTGTAGAAATCTATGATCATGAAATATGTAAGAAGGATTAAAGAGCATTGATAAATGTTAACAGCAGCCACAATTAAAATGGAGTCACCATTTAAGTGATCTGTGTGTGACCTTTGAACAAGAAACAATTTAGATACAACGATTGCTTCTGATGTGTGAAGGTCTGCTGTTTATATTTGTAATCCATGTACTGCTTGCAACACTGCATCAAACTTGCTCTCATTCAAATAATGTTATTCAAATACGTTTTCTTTTCCAGCATAAAAATTTCAAATAGAATAACTTTTCCAAATAAATGATGCAGGTCCAAATATATTGCTACTGTTGAAGCAGCAGTGCCAAGTGAGTTGATCCACACTAAGCATCCTCTAGGAAATTACATTTCTGGAATCTGGAACAAGTGGCTAAGATGCATTCATAATATCCTTAGTTGTGGCCTTCTCATCCTCTTATTCTCAAGTCTACTAGTTTTTATGAGCCACGTATACTGGGGAGGTCTTAAAAAATCTAATTATGGTGAAATTCTTGAGAATTGTTGCTACTTTAAAAATCTAAACAAATTTTAAAACTTTAAAAAGCTCTTCACAAAAAAAGAGAGAGAGAGAGAGAGAAATAAAGAACACCTCTACTCTTCCTAGTATTTCTTCCGAGCACTCTGTACCTAGCAGTTGATTGCTCAGACCACAACCTGACTGTCTGATACTTGGCACCACCAGGATCGATGTTGGATAAAATATTTATGATGTTAGCAACCCATATTGAACAAGTTAGCACTTAAATCTATATATGTTTATTTTATTAATGAAGACTCACAATTATTTAAAAAAAAAAGAAAACATCCTGAATAGAAAATAGCTAGCAACAAATTAAAACTGCCAAGTACTTTTACTGAGTCAATAAATTTTAATCCTGTTCGTAAAGGACACTGGCTTTGATTTAGAATTAATCTTTTCTACTAGTCATTGCTTGAATACTACACACTATATTACATACTTGTTTATATATTTTAATAAGCCTTAACTTATCATTAAACACCAAACTTTTATACAGAAGATTGCCTCATTCTTGTTCCTTAGACCTGAAATCGGATTGCTCAAACATGTAAGTACACAAATGTTTGTTGAATTAAACTGGATGATAAACTGACTGCTCTAGGCCAGCTCCTGTGTTAGAGGTGAAGGACGCAGAGATAAACACCTTCCCAAACCCCAATCTCATAACAAGCACAGACAGAATATAGTAAATGAAACTACAGATGGATGAGCAATTGCAGAAGTGGGTCAGGGAGGTTATCAAAGAAGAAATGAAATCTGAACTGGCTTCTGTAGAACAAAAAGTCATTTACCTCTCAAGCAAGTAGTAGTGGGTATTACAGAAAAAGTGAAGGTTATATGCCAAGCTGTGGAAGACTGAGAGAGCAGAGGGTGCTAAGGGAAAGATCCACAGGACTGCGCTTATGGTACATTAAGTAGGAAAAATGAAGTAGAGGTGGTAATCCATGAAAGTGAAGAGTAAAGCAAGAAATGGTTACAAGTGGCCTTTATGTATCATGTGAGAAGCTTATGTGGCCTTTAGTTTCCCAAATTCTCAATAGAGGGGGGTGGATGGGTATTGGTGTTTTAAGGCTGTCATAACAAAATACCACCAATTGAGTGGCTTCAAACAACTGAAATGTACTGCCTCACAGATATGGAAGCTAGAAATCTGAAATCAGGATGTTGGAAGCATTAATTCCTTCTGAAGGCAGTAAGTAATTAAACACAGTATTTAAAAACACAGAAAAGGGTGAAACCACAAAGGAAAGTTTTAAAATGAGAAGAGAATAGAAGAGGGCCATGGAAAAAAACCTTTATAGGTAAACAGGAATACAGAGGAAGAGAGTGGGACAGAGACCTAAAGCATCTTAAGTGGGGAGAAACTGATTTGACTAATGCTTATAAAGCAAAATATGGAGGGCTGGGGAGAAAAGACTGACACGATCATTAATCTGATCATCGATGGACCATTCATGGTCCTTTAGTAGCTCATCATAGTAGTAACTTCGGAAGGAAGTGCTGAGTTAAGAAAAGGCATTTTTAGAATGAGAAATACAAGACAATGCATATTTACAGGAAGAGAGAGCCTCTGATATTATGGGATAGTGGATGGGCTGCATTGCTCTCCATCAGGATGAAGGAGGTGAAGACATAAGGATATGTGTGGGTATTATGGTAAATTTCTTACTGGGGGAAGAGTGAGGAGTCGAGGAAAGTGATACCTGAAAACTTTACCCTTCGCTCTTTAGGTCTGTTAGAGAAAGGCATGGCAACTGTTGGGCAGCATCTCAGAGGGTCTCCTTGCTCACCTGCCATCCAGCTATGAGGTTACTTAAGGCTGGAGCCTTTCCGAGACACTGGCTCAGATATAGGCTCTTTATATCGCAGCACAAAGAGGCTCCAGTGTTGCTGGGATATTCCTCTTCCTTTCAGAGAGTCAGCTACATTAATTTTTGTTACCTAAAGTTACCATAGAAATACCTTGGTAAAAAAAAGAAAGAAAAGAAAGAAAAGAAAAGAAAGAAAAGAAAGAAAAGAAAGAAAGAAAGAAAGAAAGAAAGAAAGAAAGAAAGAAAGAAAGAAGAAAGAAAGAAAGAAAGAGAAAGAAAGAAAGAAAGAAAGAAAGAAAGAAAGAAAGAAAGGAAAGAAAGAAGAAAGAAAGAAAGAAAGAAAGAAAGAAAGAAAGAAAGAAAGGAAAGAAAGAAAGAAAGAGAAAGAAAGAAAGAAAGAAAGAAAGAAAGAAAGAAAGAAAGAAAGAAAGAAGGAAGGAAGGAAGGAAGGAAGGAAGGAAGGAAGGAAAGAAAGAAAGAAAGAAAGAAAGAAAGAAAGAAAGAAAGAAAGAAAGAAGAAAGAAAGAAAGAAAATACCTTGGTAGATGTTTCTAGCCGTTATTCCCCATGAGTTTAATTTTATAAACAAACTTTCTGGAAACTTATATTAAAATACCACCTAATTCCTTCACAAAGTGAAAACTAGGATACAAAAAAATTAACTGCTAATCCTAAAGTGAAGGCAGAGAAAGTGAATGGCTTTAAAACAGATCCATTTGTGTTTATATTTCATTTTAGCCTCCATAATTCCAATGAGTAACTTTATTTAAAATTTTAATTTTATAACATACATAGAAATATTTATGATTCATTTGATTCAAATTAATAGTAATTGAAAAAGTTGAACAAAATTAATAGATGTTATGAAACTTATTTAATCAACAAAATAAGGTAAAATGTTCTTTGTCCATCATTTATTCTGCTTTTGAAATTATGATACCTATTGATTCAAAACCAAGTAAATGAGTTATTTAGTATTTTGAGTTTGAAGGAAAAATATATTTAATTTTTTTATTTTTAAAATTATATTTAATTTAAAATATTTTAAAATAGCCAGATATTTCTCAATTTCCAAAAGTGAATTCAACACTCATTTATTCATTTATGTATACTGTGAGCTATTTAATTCAGCATTAAAATCTGGACGTTTCCTTGAAGTTTATAAACTGGCTTAGACTGGAGTCTACTTACTTACTCTAACTTACTTAAAATACTGCAAAAAAAAATGGCGGGGACAAATAAAATTCTGGTTTGCTACTGTAATGTAAGGATATAAGCATAAACATTTAATCTTTCAGGAACTCAACACTAAATGTATTTAGTTTATTCTTTTCTTCAGATATTATGGATTTTCTTCCCAGTAAAGTGTTTATAATGTCCATTTAAAAATTATTATAAATCTTTTTTAGTATAAAACTAAGATGAAAGTGCCTCAGATTTAATGATCTATGAGGAAAAATGTTTCAAGCGTGAGGCTGACCCTGGGGGAAGACATGGTGTGATCCCTGGGTAGCCTATCTATAAAACTATTCTTGGTGTCATAACCCCTAAACAATTACTCCTGTCGTTATCCATTTACTGCTGTATATGTGCTTCTGCAATTGCATATGAATTGAATCTTTATAAATTGAATTATTAAAAATGAAACAGGAAATATTATGGAGAACCCTTGATAGACTGATAGAGCTATTCACAAAATTAGCACCTGATATTTCGTATATTCTCCACATCCACACTTTTTTTTTTTTTTTTTCAAAATCAGATACCCTTGAGAATTTCAGCTCAACCATAGGTCCTATTTACCATGGCAAGATTAGTACAATAATCAGTCTTGACATTATGCAGGATTCTTAGTCAATACTTTAAAGAAATACAAGGTATTCTTTAGAAGCCACACACACAAAAAAATTCCTTGTGGGTTTTTTTTGGTATATAGTTAGCATATTATCAAAAGGATAGGCCATATATTTAAACAAAATCTAAAAATTACCTAGGCCAGGGTTTGGAGATAAAAATAAAAGCTCAGCATCAAAAATGTTTTTATGTGTATATTCAAAAGAATTATCAGAGCAGTGCTTTTCAAATATTCATGTGCAGAAGAATCACCTGGGGATGTGTTAAAGTGAAGGTCTGGGGTGGGGCCCGAGATTTTAAAATATAACAAGTTCTAAAATAGAGCTGATTTGCTGGTCTGAATACTCCAGCAGAAAAATAGGAGAGATTCCTTTCATCTTTGGACGAGATATGTGCCTTCCTTGAAAATAATTTTATTCCTACCATTATTCAAGAAAAAAAAAAAGTTTTAGGGATCCCTGGGTGGCGCAGCGGTTTGGCGCCTGCCTTTGGCACAGGGCGTGATCCTGGAGACCCGGGATTGAATCCCACGTCGGGCTCCCGGTGCATGGAGCCTGCTTCTCCCTCTGCCTATGTCTCTACCTCTCTTTCTCTCTCTCTGTGACTATCATAAATTTAAAAAAAAAAAGAAAGAAAGAAAGTTTTAAAGTGAAAACATTATAGATATCACTAAAAACAAAATTAAAAATAATAAAAATAAGGCTGATTCTGACACATAAGAAAAAAAAGCTGTCCTTAAAAAATAGAATATTTTATTTGCTATTTTGAGATATATTTCAGGTGCAAAGAATGTAAAAGCAGAGTCAAAATTAAGCACAAATACTTTTTTAAAAGAGACAAACATGCCTGTCTTCTTGGAAAAACATTAAATAAAGGACTAGTGATGCGTGGGTCATAATTTTGAAAAGAAAATATAGTTCAGTTATCCTGCACTTGTGCTCTTCTATTCAGTACTCTTCACATTCATGGCAAAACAGCAAGATGAACGGAGCCAAGGACAGACAAATTAGTGATGTGCTGGCAGTTTCAACAGTTCAGAATCCCCTCCTCCCACCCTCACCCATGTCTCAGATTTCCTTTGCATTCATCAAATATAACTTTCCAGAAAGAGAAAAGGATGATCGTATTGTGTAAAATCAACCCTCTAAACCATTCCAGATACATTCTAATGAAGAAGTAAACCAACTTACTGCATACTGAATGCAAAGAAATCAGCAATGCTAGTGAACACTGACTCCTAGGCCTCCTTAATCTCTTAGGGAGGGTGGAGTCAGGTGATGCACATATGTTTAGACCTGAGATGGATAACAATGCCTTCTGGAATTTCACTGGGCTTTCAGTGCTGCAAAGTAGATTTATTTTTATAGGTGTTATAACAGATCACCTTCACATTTAACTTGGCCAAATGTAGGCAAGCAATGGAACTTAATGCTACAGGAACATGTCATTAAATTGATTTTTAAGCTCAGATTGCTTTTAAAAGTTATCAAGGCCTAGGGCAAGTGGTTTGTTCACCTCGAGAGAGAAGAAAATGACTGAATAAAAATAGTAAAAAGTAAAGGAGACACAAGAAGACAGCCAAATTGAAGTTAGTCTTTTATTAGAGATCACTAAAGGGAAATACTTTCCCTTCTTTGGGGTGAGTTAGGATTCAGATAATAAATCCATTTGAGAGAATAGGAGATACATAGCAATTGATTTTTTAAAAACTGGTCCAAACTTTGAATAGACTTATTACAGCTGTAAGAAACCATAGAGAACATGTAGTTCTCTTTACTCAATTTTCAGATAAGCAAAAGGTATTCAGAAATACATGACTATTCTAGTTACAATATCTCCCATCCCTTCACCACCCCTCAAGATGTCAAGCTCACACATACACACAGATACACACATGCAACAGATACACACACACACACACACAAACACACACACACACATCTCTCAGGACCCAGAAAAGTTATGTGGTGCTGAAATATCATTATTTATTCAAAATGAATGTACACATGTAAAGAATCTCCAATATCCCTAAATTATTCCAAATATATCCTCAATAATATTTGCCCCCATCTGATACTAACTAGATTTTCAAACCCATTTTACAAGTAGAAAACTTTATTCTGGTACTTTACATTGAATTTCTTAATAGTATGTTACTTTTTTACAAGGAATCTCAAGGTTTCTGAATTTGCTTTAAAAGCTTTCATACTCAGGATAAGCTGTTTATTTTAGGAGTTTTCATTCCAACTGTTAATGTGAATAATAATTCAAACTGTTATTTTGGACAAATGTACTTTACCTCTACATTTAGACAATTTTAAGCACATTTTCAAGGTTAGAAAAAATGTCTAATTTGTATTCGATCCATATTTGCCATAACCATAGAATTTTGAAATTGGACCAAAAAAATCTTAGAGTATATATGTCTTGCAGATTTGTGGTTTTAGCTATCTGAAATTACAAGCTTGGAAAAATGATATTCTGAGATTCTATTTCAAACAATAAGCTTAAATTCAGCTTCAGATTTAAGAAATAGCTGTGGGCCCGGAAAGTGGGGGTGATGAACAGCAGACTACAGCGGAGTTTTTGGACACCACTCTGTTTGATACCAGAGTGATGGCTACATGTCTGTATACCTTTTCCAAGTCCCTAGGATATGTGCACCAAGGGTAAACCCTCATGTAAACCATGGACTTTGGGTGATAGTGATGTGGCAAGGTAGGTTAACCAATTGTGACAAATGTTCCACTCTGGCCAGAAGAACCTGGTAGAGGAAATGCATAATTGTAGGCAGGGACATATGGGAAATCTCTGTGCCTTCCTCTCAATTTTGCTGTGAACCTGCTCTAAAAAACAACCTGCTCTTCTTTTTTAAATGAGCAGGAAACAAAATCATTCAATTCAATGTGTTAGGAAAGTAATACCTTATGAAAGAAAAATAATATTTTTTGGCAATGGGCTATAACATAAGGTATTGATCTTGGTATAAAATCTACTTTTGCTTTATTTTTTCTTAATATTTTATTTATTCATGAGAGAAAAAGAGAGAGCATGCACAAGCAGGGGGAAGGGCAGAAGGAAAAGCAGGCTCCCCTCCATGCTGGGCTCAACCCCAGGACCCTGGGATTATGACTGGGATGATGACCTGAGCCAAAGGCAGATGCTTAACCAACTGAGCCACCCAGGCGCCCCTACTTTTGCTTTAAAATATACTAAAATTTTGAGAGACCACTGAAAAATCTGACTTGATTTTGACACTTTCTTATCTTTGTAGAGTGCACAGCCCCTACTTATTGTATCATAGACCCTTAATGAATATTTGCTGAATGAATGATACCCTATTAATTTCTCATTAACAACTTAAATTAAAATGACTTGAAGAAATAATTCACATTTACTAGTTACCGTAGTTATATAAATGGCTATATTAAGAAGTCAGGTTGCTTTCTGCTTGAGGAAAGTAAGAAATTTACAAACTAGAATGGAATCTGAAGTTTATCAAGTCTTTTAATCTTTTTAGGATTAAGTGTATTATTGATTCTAAAAAAGAGATTTCAGAAGTTAATATTTTGACACTCCTGGTCAGGGAAAGGTAAAAATAAGACTGCATTAATTACCAGCCTAAACTTTAAACCAAATCAATAAAAATGCCAGGATGATTCAAGTATTTGTACTGATGACTGAAGAGAATAATTGAAATGAGGAAGTGTATGCAGCTGAGCCTAGGAAATGAGAACAGGAATGTGTTAGTTTTGTAGTATTCAGGATTTGAGGATGGACAGAATTTAGTCATAAAAAAGCTATGAATTAGGTGACCTAAGTCCATCTTATGAAGAGGCCAATATTGGTAGTCTATGTTTTTTTGTATTCCCTGACCTAATATATCCTCAGCACATGGTTAAATTGATAACCTGATAAAATATGCTTAATAAGGGTTTAGGCTTCAAAATCAAAACTTAAAAAGGAATTTTTTTTTTTTTTCGGACGCCTGGGTGGCTCAGCGATTGAGCATCTGCTTTTGGCTCAGGGCGGGATCCCGGGGTCCTGGGATCGAGTCCTGCGTCCGGCTCCCTGCGGGGAGCCTGCTTCTCCCTCTGCCTGTGTCTCTGTCTCTCTCTCTGTGTCTCTCATGAATAAATAAATAAAATCTTTAAAAAGTAAATTTTTTGACATTACATCTCTAACACTGTTTTTCTACTTTATGTGCATTATTTTTCCACATTTTTGCTCAATATGGTAATAGAAGCAAAATACTGTTCCATAAATTAAGAAAATATCTTAGTGCCTTTATTTAAAGTTTATGAAGATGAACTAACCTTGTGATTTCCTTAAAATACAGATTTCAGTATCTTTTTAAAAATGATTTCATGTAATATTTCCTACTGATTCATTCTCAGTTTTCTTTTAATGATACAAGGTTCAGATATAAGCATTAAAGGCATAGTCTAGAATAGTATTGGTAAAAATTTTTATCCTTTAAGTAACTTTCCATACCTTCTATCTTAACCCTAATTCATTAAAAACCCAGTTTGACTGTATTAGATTATTTGTTCTAAAAATTTGTTTTTCTTTTCTTCTCTTATTCCTAATATTCTTCTCTTGTCTTATTCTGATTATTTTTCTGGAACGAGATAGTTCTACTCCTAAGCCCTGTTGAATTTCCTATGTTTTGTTTGTTTTAAGGATACTATGGCCAATCCAAAATCTCTCTCTAGGAAAACTTTCTACTCTATATCTACTGAAATCCTACCCATTTCTTCACATTCTCCCTTATGATAGATCACAGAAGGATGCAAATTCTTTGGCTCTGCCCTATCAAGGAGTGAATCTGTGTCCATCTTGTGATTTGTTTCAACCTATAGAAACATAGTGGAAGAGATAATAGTTTAACTTATAAAGATGGGCCTGAAGAGATCTGTAGCACTCAATATCAACACCTGAGAAGCTCTCTCTTGGAAGCTAAATACAACTTAAAAGTTTGACTATCTAGGAACACCATGATGTGAGCAAGCCCAGGATAGTCACAGGATGGGGGAAGAGGGGTAATGGGTGAGTGCCAAAGTGCTGGACCTGTGAAACTCAAGGAGATGACTTCAAAGAACAGAAGGGGATCCCTGGGTGGCGCAGCGGTTTAGCGCCTGCCTTTGGCCCAGGGCGCGATCCTGGAGACCCGGGATCGAATCCCATGTCGGGCTCCCGGTGCATGGAGCCTGCTTCTCTCTCTGCCTCTCTCTCTCTGCCTCTCTCTCTCTCTCTCTGACTTACATAAATAAAAAAAAATAAATAAATAAAACTCTTAAAAAAAAAAAAAACAAAGAAAAGAAGGGTATTTTAGCCTCATGGAGATTTTGGAGAAACAAAAGAAAGGCACTAAAAAGACCAGGGAAACCTTAGGTGGCAGACACCTGATGTTAATGAATCAGAGTTAAGTACAGGATAAATAAACTAGTAAACTTATAGTTTACTCAGGGTTCACCTTGATCTTGTCTTCTACTAAAAGGCCCCACTTTGTTTACATTTACTGTTTGGTGATGTGGGCGTTATTTAGTTGTATCCACGGGATGAGGTGAGCCTAGAATTTTCCTTTTTTGCCATCTTCCCAGCTCTGCCTACTTTTTTTTCCTAGTGTTTGGAAGAAAATTTATATATTCCAAGATAAAAACCAAGCCTTCTAATTGCTAATAAAATTGAGGCTTTAGTTTCTTCTTAACTAGAACTTAAGTTTAAACATATATTTTTAATTATATTTTCAGATTCCTATTTTTAGCCTGTAATAATGCCCTATGATAGTTTCTGTTACAGACCTACTATTTATAAAGAAAATAGAAATTCCAATATCACAACAAGCTCTATTCAGTTATATTTGCATCTATCTATTTACTTATCTGTCCTCTCCATGAGATTACAAACTCTTCAAGAAGGACCATGCCCTATTTATTTTTGTGTTCTCATTAACTATAGTTAATTTATTAGTAAAATAGTTTATTTTATTAGTAAAATACTAAACCCAAAATTATGCCTGATTGTAATTGAATGAAAGAATTTAAAAAATTGTATAAATCATATATTGTATACTGTTAGAGAGGTTAGCTGGTTAACTTATAAAAGGAACAGAAATAAATCCAATAATTTTTATTATTTTGTTAAATATACTCATTGTAGTTATTATAGGTAATTTGCAGAAAAATGAAATTCATGCTTTCATTTCTAGAAACCTACTTCAAAATTAATCATAAATCCATTGGGTATGAAATTTCTTATTAACTGACTTATTGTAGTCACTTCATTTGCTTTACATTAAAAGAAAGTATTTAAAGTAATTCATTACTTTTCATCAACCAGACAAAATCCTGGGTGCAGTTACTTTCCACCCACCCTGATACCCCTAAAGTATATCAAAAAAAGGTAAGAATAATCTTGAATTCACATAAACAGCTGACTAATCTTTTATACACTACTGAAAGATACAAATCTTTAAATTGCGGAATGAAACAGTATGCAATAAATTTGTGCACTTCAGGAAATACATTTTTAAAGTACTCCTCAAAGTCTCTATGGTATATGAATTTGGACAAACACTTTCTGTAGATAAGAACTTAATTATTCTCCCTAATTATTATTTTTTCTACAACATTGAAAAGCATTGCTTCAAGGGATATCTAAAATGTATGTTTTTTTCCAATCATTTGTTCATGAAATCGTTCTTCATTTTGGTGTCTCTTTTTCCTATATATCATGGCTAAAAGTTGAATTTTTGATCCTAAGACAGCAGGTCACATCCCTAAAAAGATTTCTTTTTGTCATAAAATACCATCATCTATTATCTAAAGTTCTATTTAAAATTCCATGCTTATGTTAGCTGAACAAGACATTTTTATTAAAATCAGACACCCTCTAAAGAGTAACAAAGACTGTTAGCTTTTCACCCTATCTATTTAATTAGGAGTGGAATCTTATAAGGCTGCAGATTGTGAAATCAAGTCATCCTTGCCAAAAGAATGGCAGTTTTTATAGAGGGGGAGAAGTTGCAGAGGTAACTACGGCTCATGAGGCAGCTCAGAGAAGGGTAAAATCCATTGATGTCCCTATGTGTTTTGGAGTTTGGCAAGAGTATGTACAGAACTAATGATCAAGTAACTTTGGGTACAGAATTAGGAGAGGTACTCAAGTTGATTTCTTTTTTTTTAATAATAAATTTATTTTTTATTGGTGTTCAATTTGCCAACACACAGAATAACACCCAGTGCTCATCCCATCAAGGGCCCCCCTCAGTGCCCGTCACCCATTCACCCCCACCCCCCGCCCTCCTCTCCTTCCACCACCTCTAGTTTGTTTCCCAGAGTTAGGCAATACGTTTACTTTTTTTTTTCTTTCCCACCTATTGCATGAGGTTGAGTAAAATGCTTTAACCTCCCTGAGTTAATTTTCTTATCAACAATTGCTGAGAAGACTAATTCAGAGTGTTGAGAATTTATTTTGAAGGTCCAAGGGAAGGTATTATAAAACTTTACATTATACACAAATATTTGATGTAACAATTGTGACAACTCATCTAGGGCTAACCCTGTATGTCCAATGAGAATCCTGAATCATACAGGGGTACGAATAGGTTTAGGTAGTTCTTTTGCACAATATGTCTAATTAGGGACTTTATAAACACGTGATTATGATATTAATCATACTGTCTACTGAAAATACATTTTTCTATTTATCCTTTTTTGAAATGAAAAAATAGGTATTAAAACCTAAGTAGGAATTTTCAATCAAAACAGTATTTATAAACTATATTTAAATGTGGCACACATTTAATCACACATTTAATCAGGCTAAAAATAAATTTAGTATTGATTTGAGTCCCTAATTTACTTCCACTTACTAATCAAAGCACAATGTAACCTATTTCAAAAATTTTTAAGCCAATATGCCCTAAAACTTTTCAAAAATAATTTATGCCTAGTATGCAAAAATCATATAAACTATGGCTCAATAATTTTAAAATACTGTGTGCATAATATTATTTTCCAGATAGCTAGAAAATCCATTGATTTCTGAGCACTTATTCATGAGTACTGTAAAAGTTAGATACCTTACTCATAATGCAACTCACTTAGAAAACGATAAAGTACAAGATTCCCAAAATCTGTGACTTTAAAAAATATTTTGAAATTTATTTAGGGAACATATACATTAGGTTTTTTAAAAGTTGCTTATTTTGAATGAAAGCATCAAAATAAAACAAAAGTAATCCACTATTATTTTATTGGCTGATATAAATATGAAATAGCCCAATTTTACTGTGTTTGATTTGGGGGTCATTATCATATCAAAAATTTACATAGAGTAGAAGATAAAGTTCTTTGTTTACCATTTCTTTAGTACACATATAACCATATTTTTCTTTCTAATGCTATTTTTAACACTATTTTTTTTTCTTTCATGCTAATCCTTGCTTTATCTCCAGTGCTACTGGTCTAGGCCAAACAGTGTCCCATCAACTTGACTAACTAAATTTTGTCCCTACTAACTCTTTTTGACTACAGTGTTGCATCATTTAACTCATTGGTCACTTGATTCATTAAAAAAAAAAAATCAAATTTGATCATGTCACATCTTGAATGTCTCTGCATTGCATAGAAAATAAATTCTAAGCTATCCAATAATTAAGCTATTTGCAATCTTTCATTCGGGTGCTTATCCCAGGCCCATTACTAACTACTTGTCTTCCCCATGTCCTTATGTAGTTTAATTGACAACTACTGCAAAGTAATTCCATGGGGAATGCCATGCCTTTTCACTCTTCCGTATTTACTTTTGTTACAAGAATAAAGTCCTATGCCCAAATGTTATTTGATTTCAAGTCTCTTCAAATATGAACCCAGATGTTGCCCTTCCTGACTCATCTTCCCCAGGAACTCTTAATATTTTATATATACCAATATATTTATATACATACAATATATGTATACTATATGAATATACAACATATGCTACGTATACATACATATATAAAAATAAACATAGTTAACATATTTTCCTCCTCAACTATTCTATACCACATGCAGAATGTTTGATATCTGCACCAAATATGTGTTGGTTGCCTCTCTTAAGGCTAAAGAAAAACTCGCTACAAATGATGGTAGTGATAAAGGATATTTCCAAGAACAGTTAAAATCAGAACTCTCATACAAATATAAATGAACACATGTCAAAGATTTTATTTAATTACTTAATTAATTAAAGAATCACTAAGATGTTACTACTACTACTACTAAGATGTAGGGAAATTCAAAGTACCATATATATTTAGGTCCTTCATTAGAGCAAAATGAATTTACAAATAGTTAGAAAACTGACTTTTTCCAATTTGAGGGGACATGTGCTGTCCATGTGTAAGGACAAGCTCATGTGCATTGTTATCTAACAGCATAGAGTTGAAATGGTTCAAGGACAATGAAAGTTGAGGATTATCTGGAAAGAGGAACCAACATTCAATAATGTATTATTTTTCTTTGCCCATTTTCAAGTATTTCACAATTTTTCCTATGAGTTTTAATAAAAAAATCTTTGAACAAAACTCATATTTTCAAAAATAGTAGACATTAAAAAGATAGAGAAATAGGGAAATTATGCTCTACTAAGTACCTTAAGGGACCCTTGACTTTATTGAGTATTTTTGAGATGTCTAAAAGGATAAATTACTAAAGTATAATAGTTATTTGGAAAGATTCTTTAGAGAATTTATTTCTAATACTTGATGATAAGGCCAACATAAGGCAAATAGAAATACTTTCTATCAAAAGTAAAGAATTCCTAAAGGAATTTTACTCTAATTCTGACCTCTTAAGATTATTATTCACTCAATATTTGACTCCAGGGCAGCCCAGGTGGCTCAGTTTAGTGTCACCTTCAGCCCAGGATGTGATCCTGGAGACCTGGGATCGAGTCCCACATCAGGCTCCCTGCATGGAGCCTGCTTCTCCCTCTGCCTGTGTCTCTTCCTCTCTCTCTCTCTCTCTCTCTCTCTGTCTCTCATGAATAAATAAAATCTTTGAAAAAAAATCTGACTACAGAATCATCTTTAGAAAAGAAAAAAAAACCTGCTAAACGTAAGAGAGAGATCATTCCTTTCTCCTGAGTGATGCACACAGTCTCTGCAGATGCTTCTGTGGGAGCATAAATCCACTCTTTATGCCCTGTGTGTTGCTTCTTTCACCATATTAGACACAAGTTCCTTGAAGGCAGGCTCTATGTCTAATCCACCCTTGTATTTCCAGTATCTCACCCATTTGTCACATACATGATTTTCAAAAATGTTTGGTGAATGTCTGAATAAAAAGGGATAATACTCAAAAAATGACAAATTCTTTTTTAAATGAATTAATTGAAGCCTTCTTTCTTAATTTTGAATAGGGGGCTTAATATGTCAAATCAACTTAAGCAATGATAAACACCAGAAAAATACTAAAATTATTATAAATTCATGTGTTATATGTATCTACTTGTGTTTCTAGAGTCATCTAGGTCATGCCATCTAGGTCATGCCCTGAATGCATATTTTTTAAGGCAGGTTTGAACTACTAAGAATTTATAAATAGTGTTTAATAATAAAACTAAACTTGCAGAACAGTATTTAAAATCATAAACACATTATATGTAATTATGTATTACATGTTATAGTAATAATACTAGAAGATATTTTTTACATTGACTTTATATTAGCCACCGGTCCTCTTATCATAGCTGTAAGATTCCTTACATAAAACAAACTGTTTAAAACCTTGTTTAACTTTCTATTTATGCTCAAACTCTGCATCTGGTAGAGTTTGTGAGCTAAAGATAATTATTAAGGGAATTATTAGGACAAGTTATCTTGCATATTAATGGCTTTAGTTGCTATATTCAGAATTTGTATTAAACTAAGCTCTCAGGAAAGAAAATAATGTACTGTCTTTTTCTTTCAGAGATGTTGGGATTATGTTGCTCTGAGGATGTGAATCTGTACAAATTAATATTGATGTTTCACAGGGTTGACTAACATTAATGATATGCCTAGCATGTACAGCCATGGATAGAGGTGCTTTACATATCATTACATTCTATTCTCACAACATCCTATGGGGATGTAAAAAGCCCCCTTTCCTAACTGAGGAAATTAAGACTCAAATGGTCAAGTATATCTTCCAAGATAAAACAGGTAGCGAATGCCCAAACAACATAAAGCCCAACAGTGATTTATTTATTTTTTTATTTACTGAGATACTTTATTTAAACTTTTTAAAATTTAAATTCAGTTAGCCAACATATAGTACATCATTAGTTTCAGAGGTAGAGTTCAGTTAATCATCAGTTGCATGTAACACCCAATGCTCATCACATCACATGCCCTCCTTAATGCCCATCATCCAGTTACTTCACCCCTTCCTTCCAGCAAGCCCTTAGTTTGTTTCCTATAGTTAAGAGTCTCTCCAATGGTTTGTCTCCCTCTCTGATTCCTTCTCATTCACCAACAGTGATTTAATACTCAAGTAGGGGGACTCCTGGGTGGCTCAGCAGTTGAGCATCTGCCTTTGGCTCAGGGTGTGATCCTGGAGTCCCAAAATCAAGTCCCATATCAGGCTTCCTGCAGGGAGCATGTTTCTCCTTCTGCCTGTGTCTCTGCCTCTCTTTCTGTGTCTCTCATGAATAAATAAATAAAATCTTAAAAAATAAAAATAAATAAAAATACTCAAGTAGGAAGTGCAGATGTTTAGAATCTTTGACACAAGAGAATGTCCATATGCATCTTGGAGTCCAGAGTACATCATGAAGGAATTTACTGCCTTTTTGGTGTTGTATATTCAAATTTGAGAAGAGCTGATGATAATTAATACATTAAGGATGGAAATCTTCAAATCAGATTAATACAATGTAACATAAAATGGCAAACACTAAAAAAGGCAGAAATAAATGTTAATTAAAGTTAAAAATAGACAAATTATAAGTCATTAAGTTATTCTGATAATACTAAGTGAGGACAGGCATTAGACAGTAATTCAAAGCAATGACTGAACTAGTGAAAACTGCTCCTCACATGCCTTTGGGGTAGCTTTCATGCCTCAGTCGGTTGGTTGTCAGTGATGGTAAACTCTGAAAGTGGAAAACCATTATAATTCTATCTGGAGACAGAGGACAGCAAAATATCTGAACTGGGTTTCAAGAAGATTTGGGTCAAGCCACTCCTTGTCCTCTCTCTGTTTTCACATCTCTGTTTCTATCTAGATCCAGCCCCAGAAGTCAGGAGGAGTGGATCAGTAAAGGGTTGAATAGCACAAATCTGACTCCCAGCCCATGCATGGGAAGGTTGGCAGTTGCAGACCTGGTTTGGCCAGATGCTGGTCTGCCCATTCCTGTAATGCTTCCTATATCAATCAGTGAGCAGCCAGGAAACAGATGCCATCTTCAAATGGGGATCCTCAGAATTTAATAAGGGGAATACTCTGGGTAGAGAACTATCACACTCCCAGAGATGGTATAATACTCCAGGCATGAAGGAGCAAAGAGTTGGGAAGGGATATATCTGAGCCTGGGGAAAGCTTGTGAAAATTCAATTCCTCTTTTCAGTAATACAATTGTTATGTGGGAAGAAGCTAGATAGTAAAAGGTATGGAAACTGAGTAGAGCTAACCAGCTGCCACATGGATAGGTTGTAATCAACATAGGCATGTAGTTCAGGTGTAGAGGTTTCCTTCCTCACCTCTCAAGAACAGGAATGCAAATGTCTTGATCTAGGAGATGCCTCTAGCTTACTCTACTTGTGCGCTTAAACTTTATCACCACCAACATTTTCATATTATTCTTTCCCCATCTCCATCTTAGCCTTATTCTTTCTTTCAAAAATCTACTCCTATTTGAAGAGAAAGAAGCATCATTGTTGTTGAACACAAGGGCACAAAATAACAATAGCTAAATATTTTATGCCAGGCACTGGGCCCTCTGAAAAAAATACTAGGTTCATCTCCATTTTACTAGTGGCTAAGGAAAAAAGACTTAAAAAAAAAAAAAACTAACTATACTAGTTGTCTAGCCTTTATCAAAGCTGTTAAAACTAAGTGACGTTATATAAGCAATATTTCCAATAAACATTTTAAATATTCTTTTCACATTTTGCAAAACTGAGCTAACTGATATATATATTTCCAACTAAACTGATCTGAATGTTATTTCTCTGTCTTTTGAAAAAAGGCCTAAATAAAACTAGTTCCTAATAATGCATACTTTCTACATTACATCTCTCAGCTTCTGTTTTATGCTCCTGATTCTGTGGTTACAATTGGATATCTGTGAGTTGAACTCAGATTCTGATATGTAACCAACAGAGGCCAAAAATGCCCAATTTATGGGACACATAAAGATATCACTTTCCCATATTGGTTCATTTGGAATTCACCTTGCAGCTTAGTTACACACAAATAGGAGAGTAAACACTTTCCCTCTGGAATATCAAGGTGTTCTATTCTGAGAAAAGCAGAATTTGATGCAGGTGGCTATTGAATTAGCTATTAACAGTTGATTAGGAGGATACATTTCAGAATGTTCTATTTCTCTCTAGAACAAAGAAAAGGCAATTTTAAACAGAACTCTCAGCTTCTAATATTATGTCTGATTCCATCATACTATTTTGTGAAATAGAACTATAATTCAAACCTCTAAGTTAATGGAGTTTGACAGGAAGGTACACATCACATTTTGCAAAAAGAGCCTTGATTACTTTTGGTGCTTCCTCTTGGTAATAAAGCCCTGACAGCTTCCATTTCTCAAAAGAACAGCTTTATTATTTTCTTCTCAATTCTAAGTAGTTACTTAACTCTAAAATAGTTGCAAGTAAATGGGAGTTTCTCTACTGAAAAGGGGGGAAAAAGCAAGTAAGGAGGAATTTCTTACAACTTTCTTTCAATCTTCTATCACTTAAGAAACTTAATGTAACAAATGAATGCAATTTAAAACTTTGAGGCCTTTAAAATGTTTTAGTTGTCACTTAGAGACTGATCAGCCAGGGTCCAGGCAAAAAACAGATGGTATATACTCAAATTGGGTAAATTGAGGAGGATTTGATAAAGGCACCATTTATAAAAGTGCAGGCTGTTGTTTAGGAAAACCACAATGAATAGTTTAGTTCTCTGGGGATTGTAATAGCAGGGCATCTTAGTATATTCGAAGACTAAAGAGGCAAAGAGAGGGATCAGTGATCTTTTTTTTTAAAGACTTTTATTTATTTATTCATAGAGACAAAGAGAGAGAGAGAGGCAGAGACACAGGCAAAGGGAGAAGCAGGCATCATACAGAGAGCCTGACATGGGACTCAATCCAGGGTCTCCAGGATCACCCCCTGGGCTGCAGGTGGCGCTAAACCGCTGTGCCACCAGGGCTGCCCAATCAATGATCTTTAGTTGAGGGAAGCAATCAGCCTGAGATAACTTCAGAGCAAGGGAGTAAGGATTACTCTGGCTTCTCTTTCATTGCTTGTTCTGAGATTTTGGTGGTTTCCCTGTTGACCAAACCAACAGGATGCCTATTGATGCTGTCCATTATCAGTCATCCTCCTTGAGCACAAAGTAACTTGGAAAAAGATACAGTGGATCTGGAGGGATCAAGGGGCAATATCCAAGGGAACATTCTTTTAGGCAATCATTTCAATTATTTCTATTTGCTAACCTTTGCTCTGAAAGGACATACATTTGAGTTAGGACTAAGGGCCATTCTATAACCAACTTATATTTCAAGAAGGAATGGCATGATTCAGTTTTTACTCGTGAACCATGCATGGCCACCAAAGTTTTTCAACAACATAGGAGAACTGAAAGCAGTGTCAATTTGACGGTCTAAAGAATCCAAGAAAGCTCAAAGAAGATAGACCCACATATCATCTGGTAGACTTCAGGCAGACAAACTAACCCAGATGCAACAACCAATTCCAGACAAAGAGTAGCACAAGGGAAATGTACTCTTTTTTCCATAAGCTTCACCACTGGTAATATTATCATTATTTCTATATTATTTTTTTCTTGGGCATATATACACAACATTAATTCTGCAGAAATCAGCAGTACCCTTCCACACCTGAGACAGTTGCATACTTGTCTCAATAATTTTTCTGCAGTTTCACCACTGGTTAGAAATTACAAACATTTGGTCTTCTCTAGTCTTTTTGCATCTATGACACACTTAATAAATTTAGCAAATATTTATTGAGTAATTGCATGTGCAAGGCAATGTTCTCTATAAAGCAGTGAAGTAAAGTCCTATCCACACAAGGCTTACCAAAGTCTAAGGCACTTTTGCAGTCATAACACCACCAGGCAAGTTAGAGAAAAATGTATGATTTAGGTCAAAAGTATCATTAAATAATTGACTGAGTAAATCTATATCATAGTCATTGTTCAGAGTTTTATATTCATTTCACATATGTAGAAAGTTATAATCCTTGGTTTTAAAGAATTTACATTTTCCCAGAAAATATATACAAGTCTAAGCATTATATTGTGCTCTACTAGTTTCATATTTTTTTCTGTCACTGTGTGAATTTATAAAACAGTAGACAGTGTTCCATTCGAGTGAGATAGAGCATTGCCACGTGAAGCACAACATGATGTAATGTTAAAATATTTGTGAAGATGTACAGAATAGGAATGCAGATTTGCATCTTCTTTTTATTTCAGGGGAGCAGAGATGAGCTGTGCTACACACACATTTGTTGAAGCAGTCACTGATGCATGAATGCTTCCCTGTTTGTTCTACTTTCATCCACTGTCATAACTTGGATCATGTTCTTATTCGGTGCTTTATTAGCAGGAAAAGTGGTAGGCTGGTCTGAAGAGTACAGTTGAGAATTTCTTTAAATCTGTTGTGGGGTTTTTTTTTTTTTTTTTTGCATTTCTCATTGTATTGCACCATGTCAAGTAAGCATGAATCTCTGTGTACAATATATTGAATTTTCTTCAGGTAGTTCAAAACAAATTAATTCTCTACCCACACATCATTTAAAGTACTAATTCCCTGTGCAGCCCAGCAAACTTCAAGCTGTACCTGTTCAGCATTTAAAGTTAAGGCTGTGCACCATAAACACCTGTTAAAGTTTATAGCCATCTG
This sequence comes from Canis lupus baileyi, assembly GCF_048164855.1. NCBI lineage: Eukaryota > Metazoa > Chordata > Mammalia > Carnivora > Canidae > Canis > Canis lupus. Next base: position 14,809,360 of record NC_132867.1, read on the forward strand.
TTTCCTCAAGAAACCTAAATTCTAATAATATGAAATTAACAGATGGGAAAGAACTGTAACCTCAGCTCTGAAGAGGGTAACTGCAACCTTTGAATTAACATACTGCCATTTTGCTGGTAATTGTTTGCAATGACCACAGGGACACAGTTCAACAATGATGTCCCATTAGTGACATGCTTTGTTTTTGTTCAGGGATAGTTTGGAGAGAGTATTTCTTAATGATTTCTAAAACTTCATTTAAGGCAAATCTTCCTCCTCTCAAGGAACGAGCAAAATAATTAAGGTATAATGAAACGTGGTTCAACAGATGACAATCCTGAGGGTAATGAAAGAGTACCTTTGAGACTGGAAATGGCAATGTTTTAAATAAGAAATTAAAGTTGGTTGTAATGCACTTGTATAAAATTAAGTCTAAAAATTAGATGTCAAGAGGAAGTTCAGAGCAAACTGTGGATTTTTAGGAACCAGTCCTCTTCATAGTCAAAATAATTGAGAAGATTTTTGTTTTATGAAGACTAATTCAGAAAAAAAAAAAAAGACCTCATGGTTTTGTTTTGCTTTACAAAATTAGCATGTATTTGTGTTGTTTTCCATTTCTGATCATAAAAGTAAGGCCTGCTCAATATAAATAATTCAAACCATACAGAGTGCATAAAGTGGAAATGGAAGGTAGCCATGATTTCATGCTCCACAAACCTAAAGAACAAGCATCAATAAATCTCTTTTATTTTTCCAATTAATGACTCGAGAACCCACCTGCTAGTTTTGTAATGAGCCTAATATCTATGTTGTAGGGCGGGTCCCAAACTGTCCATAACTCAGAGGCTCTAAATAGCTTCAGTCATGACCAATCCACAATGTAAAGAGAATATCTACATCTGAACCCAGTTTGGTGCTATGATGCTTTTCCACTCCACACTGGTACTGCTGACATCTGACCCTCTCTACAGCATCAGTGGGGTCAGCCTACATTGTAAAGATGCTCATTGCTGCATGTTTCTGTACAGCCTATTGTAGCTTTTGTTAGTAGACTCCATCCCTGCCTGACCACTGAGCTTGCACAAATTGTCCCTCATACTGGATGTATTAATCTACTATTATCGCCATGACAAACATAGAAATAAAAGAAGATCATGCACATGAAAAGAAGCAAAGATTATTTATTCAGATTCTGTCATAGTAAGAAAATCAGCCACCATCACCTGCATTTGGCAGACAATCTAAGGCATGCAGGTGAGTATAGATAGAAGCTCTATAGTGGAAAATAGAGAAAGCTTAATGTGTGTCCTGATTAGAGTCTATTGGCAAGGGTAAGTTGTGGGTGGGGGGGAATTAGAAGTAAGGGATCCTATGTGTTCAGTTAGGGGAGCATATTTGGCTTTTTCTGGTTGATCCTAAGTAGATAGTAGAAGAAAAAAAATAGAGAAGCTGGGAGTTATTGATCAAGTTCTGCTACTTTTGAGTCAATTGCTACAAAGTTTGTGATTTGTCTTCCTGGATTGGCTGCTACAGAGATTGTGGGTCAAATTTCTATTTTTTTAATATGATCTATTTGTATATTCAGTCTCATAAAATTATCATAAACTTAATGGCCTCAATGATACAAGATTATTGTGTTACAGCTCTATAGGTCAGAAGTTTGTAAGGGTCTCAGAGCTAGGAGTCAGCAAAAGTGTTACATTCTGAATGGTCTAATAAAGAATCCCTTTCTTGCTTACTCAGATTGTTGGATAAATTCAGTTTCTTATGGTTATAGGTCTGAGGTTCCAGTTTTCTTGCTGGCTATAAATAAAGTAAGGGTAGTTCCCAGCTCCTAGAGAACACTGTATTTCTTGGCTCTAGGCCCTTTTAACTTCAAAGGCAAGAAATGGTGGTTCTGTGTTGTTTAAACTGTTATGGTACCAATAGAAAACTAATATAGCTGTGAAGGATGAGTAGGGATGTATTAGATGATTGTGAATGTGAATGCTCAGGTGGGAGGGCATTCAAAGCAGAGAAAATATCATGTGCAACGGCACTGGAGCATGAAAGAATTCAGGAATTGAGAATTGATGAAGGTTGCTGGAATCTAAAGTAGAGTGGCACAGAGCAAAGATGCCATGGTCGTCACAGATAAAACGAAGATACTTGTGTTGCCTTACTTAGGGTTTAAGATTTCTTTTTTCACCCCATACAAAAGTAACTGATATCAATTGTTTGTATATGAGCAACAAGCAGATTTCAAATTATCCTAGCTTTAGAATTACTTAGAGGTGATTTCAGATTCTGTTTCTGCCATTTATCAACTGCATGACATTGGTCAATCTACTTAACTTCATGGATTCTCTATTTCCTCATCTGTTAAACAGAAAAAAACACAATTTGCACATATGTTGTGAGCATTAAATGGAAAAATGCATCTTTACTGCATACAAAAAACTCAGAATACTAGCAATAATAATGTCATTTTATACGTAAAATATATTAAGTCCAATTCTAGATGCAAATCTACAGAGAGATTGATGAAGTAAGTGAATCCTCACTCCCAGAGAGGATGAAAACCATGTTGTCCCTCAGCTGGGCATGTCAGTGTAACTATCAATTTAACAACGGGCTGAGGTCACATTTCAATTTACACCAGAGGCATCCAAAACATGTTTAGGGTACTGGCATCATTCAGCTTCAAGCCATCACTTATCCATACTAAATTAGATGCATGCCATGGAGACCATTTTAAGTCATAATTGATTATTTGTTTACTTAATATCTAGTTAAGTATGTGTAGTGACATAAATTGTTTCCTCCAAATGGCTATTATATTACATATCAATTTATTCAGAATGGTGGTTTCTGGTTGTTTGACCCTTAGAAAATAAGCAGAATAAGGACAAATGGCAACTACTTCTATGTATTATTTATAATTAGATGGTCTTGAGTTTTCAAAACCTTGCTTGAACTTTGCGAGTTTTTCCTTATAACATTTACTACTTATTCATGCAAAATAAACAAGAATAAGATAATAAATGAATCATAGTTACCTTTGAGAAATCTCATGGTCCAATATGAATTTTAGAAGAAAAATATTATTTGAAGTATGAAGCTCCCTATTTCATTTTTTAGAGTAGCCCTTTGAGATTTGGATGCCCAGTTCACTTAGGTAAAATAATATCTAAAAGCAACCCAAATGAAAATTTTCTGTGTCAATTCTTGAAATTCTGTGTATATACATACACTCACTTCCCCAAAAAGATTCATACAAGGTACAGCTAACTATATGTTGGAAATAATAAAATATCTATCCTCATATTGTCACAATGGGTGTAGAATTCTTAGCACAGTACTTGGTAAATACAAAGCATTTAATTGCAGCCAGACAATCTTATCATCATCATTAGTCAACATCATTATTCCTATTGTAGTTTTCATCATCATTAACCATTTCTTCTGTTGGAAACTTTTAGCTGTTTGTAGATATCAATGGGAGATAAGAATCAGGTTACCTGGAGTAGCACCAAGAAAGAGAAGAGTCCTCAGGTTACTCCAGGTCCCAGCCACTAAGCCTGCTTTGATAATATCACAAAAGTCAATATATGCCTATTATATGATTGGCGTCCAATTAAAGCTCATGCCCTTATGCCATGCACAAGTTGTATACCTGAATCCATATACAATAGCCCTTTGCACCCTCACCCTGTGTTTCAAGTATCACAAACCTTTTGGAGTTCTTTGGGTACACTGTACTCTTTTATGTCTCTATGTTTCATGTGTATATCTACTAAGCATGCCCTTCATCATTTGTCTACTGAAATCTTCAGACTACCTTTCAACACCTTCTCTCCAAAGAGTTCACTGAACTAGGCATGACCATGTTTTTCTCTAATCACTATCACCTATATTGTACACTTTTTAACAGTTTATTCCTATAAAATCACCAACATTCCACCCTTTTTTCCCTAAAAAATTAGCAGTCTTACACATTTGGTCCCAATATAATTGCACGAATACACTGTTTTGCAAATATTTCTTAAATATCAGATAATCCCTGAGTTTATAATGGACAGTGATCATGTCTTATTCAAAACATAGCTGTATTTTGTAATATTTAAGATACATATTTGTAATCTGCTCTAATTATTTTTAGTTATAACCTAAACTTTCTATGTCTCAATTTCTTTATCTGAATCATGAAACAAATAATACAATACTTAAAAGATTTTTTTACATGCATCAAATGATATAACTTGTACTAAAGTTAAATTTTATTTTAAAAAGTCACTCATTATAGATTTCACTTTTTATCTAATCCTAAATTGCCCTTAAGTGAGATTAAGAAAAGTTACTTGAATAATATTTGCAGTTGTAAACATGGGTCCTTATTAAGGAAGAAAAGCAAACACAACCATAATAGATCAAACATAAATATGAATACACTGGTCCTGTTTATTTCAGCCAGCCTGATAACTAAATATTAGACTTTGAAAAATCACAGCAAAGTCAGGATTGGATCCATAGTCCTTAAGGTATTAACTTATTGTTTTGTTTTTATTCATATAATTCCCTACAGGAAAATTAAAAATATATGTGCTCATTGACACAGCAGTAAGACAATATATAAGAATACACACACCTACACAGACACACATAGAGATTCAGAAAAACCATCTCAAAGGCTAAAATATACAAATATTGATAGAATTAAGAAAGTGGTTAAACAAAACAGAAATAATAACGATTACTTTGGAAAGTATATAAATGTTATGCAGTTGTGATAAAAATTAGCCATGATATGTACAACAATCTTCTTTCTACAGCTAAACACAAAGTTCTTCAATAAAAGTATAGGATCTGGCCATGATACCAAAAAGGCAAAATAAAGATCACACAATCAATTAATACTTTGAATAAAGATCAGTGGTAGAAAAGGCTAGCCCTGGACTCACAGGATTTTTTCTAGAAAGTCACTTCAGATGTTATAGAAAGCTTAAAATAGGTCTCACTGACAAATTGCTGATCTTTACATTCCTTAATAATAATTTATGAATAATTTTCTCTGTGGGATTACACCATCAACTCACTGCAGTTTCATCAACTAATGGAGTTAAAAAATGGAAAATAAATGATCAGATCACAAAAAGACTACTCATAACAAAGAGAATCGATTGGAAGAATTAATGAGTCAACTATCATGTAAGCAAGAAATAATTGTAGCCTAGAATGGGGTAAAGGAGGGGGAGATTAAAACAATTGGATTTGGTGACTGAGGGATTTATGCCATGCTTAAATTTCTGACTTGGATAATTGAATGGATGATAGTGGCACCATTCTTTGGAAAAATGAGCAGAAGAGAAGAAAAGAGAAGAAAATTACTTGCAAGTAATTTCAGCTCTCTGAGGCATAATCAAGTAAATATCCAGTAGCAAGCTGTATGTAAACACTGAAATAGCAATACTTAGATACCTAAAAGTGGATATAATTAACTATATCCAGACATAAACTGAAGCCATGGGAAAAGATAAGAGCAATCCCATGTAAGTGTATGTAGAACAGAATTCTTCTAGACCCCAACATTTAACTGGTGGGTCAAGAAAGAAGAACATTCCAAAGGTTTCTGTGCAATGGTCAAAATTTGGAGTAGAAGATACTATAAAATCCAATGAATGAGTGTGTTTCAATGAGAGAATTGTACACACTGTGAAACACTACTGGGAAAGGAAATAAGACAATATATAAACTATTCATTGTGTTTATGAACAAGTTAATTATGTTACTTTTGAGAAAACAGTTCAGTTGTTGAGTAGGAGATGAAGGTAGACAGCACAAGCCGAGCTATGAATGAAAGATGAGAAATAATGACAGGTGTAAGCATCTCTTATGCTATCAAGTGGAGGAAAGAAAAGGAGGCAGAGCTGGTTGAAAGTTTTTATTATTTGTTTGTTTTGCTAGGCTAGACAAACTTGAACATGATTAAATGGTGACAGGATGGCACCAACAAAAATTGAAATTATAAACAATTCAGAGATCATTTGTCTTGTAGGAAGGAATGACATCCAGATATGGAGAAATTAGCCTTAGAGAGGGAGAACCATAAAAGAGGGGAGATGATGCACTTGGGGATAGGAGCAGGGATGGGGAATGGACATAAAGTTCAGAGACTTCCTGAGGATTTTATTTTTTCTGCGATGTGGAAATTAAGCTCATTCACTGGTAGCAAAAAAGGTAGTGCTATGAAAGGAGATTTGAAAAGAGTGGGAAGGTTTGAAATAGTTCTCTTAGAAAACAGGAGAGCACTAGCTAGAGAAATGTCAAGATTTCCAAACAATATTGGGGGTAAAGTTGTTGTCAGAAACCAAGAATTTTTCTAGAGTGAACACCAGTCCAGTTTTAGGCCTAAAGAAGGTGAAAATGGATAAATTCAGCACTGAAGTTTTTCTAGGTGCACACATTAGACAGACAAAGGCAAGAAAAAATTGAAGTAATTGGTGCAAGAAAGCTGGAGTAATCAACCATTGCGTTTAAGTTCACTGGAAAAGAAATAAAGAAAGTTTGACAGATATGAAAACTTTTCTGAACATCTAGAAAGATGTGAGAAACATCATAAAAAGAAATATTTAGAAGAAAAGAAATGACACATATGCTCAGTTCAAAAAAACAAAAACACCTAAAATCTAATTTTAACAGGCTCTGGATCCTGTTGAAGGATCTAAGAGGGAAGAAAATCACTTGGAGATAATAGGTATATCCTTCTTTGGAAATAAAAATTAGGAGATGGACTTTATCATACAAAATAGAATTTAAGAGAGTGGATGAACAAATGAATGAATGAGAGGAATACACTAATGAGAGCTGTTAAATATTCTATGGTTTAAAAAGGAAGGCTAAGAAATATCTCCCCTGACAAGCTTTAATAGACAAGATATCTGAGTTACTCAAATGATTTAAGTATGTCCTTGCTAGAAAGCAGGGAGATAGGCAAAATAACCTATCAATCTCCTTCTCGGGCCACATATGTTTTACAAAGCTATTCATCCCCTGCAGGTCAGCTGTCTTTATGAATAAACCTGAAACTCCTACCAACCACAGAGGGATTTTCACATATAAAAGACATGAGGCTGTGAAATGATCTTTTTAGGTACCACATGCATATTAAGATTGTAGTATAGAATACCTAAGCCTGGAGTTATTTCTTAATTACCCAATTCATTTTACTTTATCATATGTAACAAGATTTGTATTTGCACTTATAGATTCTCCTTGGCCTGTGGTCCAAACCTGCCCATTAGCACCACTTAACAGTTGTTAAATAGAATATTCACTTGTTGCTGTCTTGATACAAGTATAATCCCAACGTTAATTGCTCTCAGTGTGCCGCTATAAACCCCATCCAAAGAATATTCCTTGTAACAAGAATATGAGATGTTTTACATTAAGCATGCAAAATCTTTGTATGCCTACAGAAGGGGATAAGAAATAAAAAGCAATCAGGTTTGGAAGATGTGAAAAGAACCATTGAATTCACTGTCTAATGACGGAGCAAATATAGTTTGCAATCATTTGGATGACATGCAATTTAAGAAGGGAAAACAATAAGGACAGCAATGGGAAGCAGGCAACATAGAGATTTTATTACCCATAACATTATTTGTTTTCCTTGTAATGGGAACATTCATGCATTTTATAATGTTATAGCAGTCTGTATTTTAAACTTTTAAATTAACCTGGTTTACAAGGTGGAAACATAGGTTAAATAGGACAGACACATTAACAGTGTCAAATGAGTTCATGTGAACCATTTTGAATTTGTATGTCTAAGCTTTTACTACCAACATATTGATTTTAGATCATTTAAAGAATTTGATAATTGCACATGCCAATGCCCATGCTAACAATAATTGCTGAGTAATATAATTTAAAATGCTTATAAAATCTGAGTGAGTCTCAGTGTCAGCGATTAAGGCCACCTTGAACAATACACACTTTGTTTTTATTGCTACCAACTGTGCAAGGCATTAGGTTTTATTAGTTTCCAAATGGACACATCAATATTTATCTAAAAGATATGCACTATAGCCAGGCATCTCTTTGGAAGAGATACCAGAAACAAGGAAATTGGAGATTTTATTGCTTAGAATATCTTTTGCCAATCATTTTATTTTATTGATACTAAATTTTAGGTTCATTATTTTTAAAAATATCAATAAGAAATTGTCAGGAATATAGATAGGACAGCGTGGGATACACTGTAAAGCCAATCATCAGCCTCAAAGTCAGTAGTGACACAGCTTATTATCGCTCTTAGAGTGAGCAGCATTTTAACAGGTAATAAAATGAAAAATACAGCTTCATATACAGCCAAAATTATCTTTTGGGCAAGTGTTTTGTACATCCATTTTTGCAATAATGCAGATGTTAATGCCTGAGGCTCTGCAAACAGGATCTGGTAATTTCTGCAACTTCTTTGTGTTGCTTTAGATAAGTGATCTCCCTAAACCTCAGTTTCTCCATCTGTATAAAGATACAAAATACATCTATCTGTTTGCCTTATTTCAAAGGATAAATGATAAAATGTATTTTGAAAACTTAGGACATAGTCTGGCAAAGAATAAGCACTCAGTTAATATCAGGTCTTCTGTTAATAGAAAACGATTCATGAAGATAACTTTTTCACCCCTCACCAGGGTAAAATACCTGACAGATTTCAAGTTGGGAATAAAATTGAGAACAAGAGCTTTACTACTAAACAAAAATTATGCATGGCTTAAGAGGATTTCACTTAAAGTATCCTTTTTTTACACTCATTTGTATGGATAGAGAGAATTTTTGTATAAGAAAATGTTTACAATCTAGTAAGAAAGATATGTTCAAAAGAGCAAACACAAAACGAAAACCAAAATAAAAGCCACTCAATATGACGCTCTCTATGGTGCTTTATGTATTTTCATCATTATCTTCATTCACACCAGCCGCTCCTTCCACCTTGAATTCTTTCTCCTCAAATCCCTTTCTCACTGCCAACTTCCCTGAAAAGGCGTGCTACACACCTACATCCTGCAGTTCTCCACCTCCAGCTCAGTGTTTAGTTAGCTCTCAAGATTTGGTTTCTGCCATTCCCACTTACCTGAAACTGCCCTCTCAAAGGGTACCAACCGCTTCAATAACATTAGAAAATCCAGTGGTCTTTTTGCTTCTGATTACATTTCAGTATTTGACTTATCTTTTTAAGATTTTATTTATTTATTCATGAGAAACACACACACACAGAGAGGCAAAGAACAGGCAGAGGGAGAAAAGCAGACTCCTTGTGGGAAGCCTGATGCAGGACTGAATTCCAGGACCCCGGGATCATGCCCTGAGCCAAAGGCAGACGCTCAACTGCTGAGCCACACCAGGTGTCCCAGTATTTGACATTCTTAATCACAATTCTTCACCCAGAGCTATTGTTTCCTCAACTGCTCTGACACTATTTCCTCATTCCCTGTTTATAGCAGGCAACACATTGGTTGCTGCGTATGTGCCAGACAGAGCTGGGGATGGGAAAGTGAATTTGAAAGATGTAGCCCTTGACTGCAGAAAGAAGAATCACAAACACCAATAGAGACCAACTTACTCAAAGATTTCTAGTGTAATGAGGGTTTGAAGGAGAGAAATAGTCAATAAGGAATAATCCAAAATAAAAGAGGTTTAATTAGCATGGGATCTGAGAGCCTGTATTAGCTTCTTAGGAATGCTGTGACAAGATACCATAGACTGAGCTAAAATAACAATGGATTCTCTCACAGTCCTGGAGGCTAGAAGTCTGAAATCGAGGTCTTGGCAGGGCCATGCTCGGTCTGAAGGATGTACAGAAGGATCTCATGTTACTTCTTCTAGATCATCATGCTTGCTGGCAATTCCCAGAATTTGGGATTATAGATGCATCATTCTGATCACTGCCTCCACTGTCACCTGTCTAAATTTTCCCTGCATTTCTCTACTTTGTTTTTCATTTTCCCTCTGGCATGACCTCATCTTAACTTGATTATATCTGCAAATAACCTATTTTTAGGATGGGGCAACATCCACAGGTAGCAGAAGTTAGGATTTCAACATATCTTTTGGGGAACACCGACACAACTCATAATAGACCCTCTGAAGATTTGGCAATTATAAGAAAAGTAAGAAACAGCCATGTAGATAGCAAGAAGGTTGGAACATTTCATTGTAGACAGAGAGAGAAGCCTAGAGAAACCCTTTAGGAAATTAATTTGAAACCTCAGTGCCAAGATTATTGTAGATAAGAACAGTAACACTAGAAGGGATTAGAAATTATGGAGGATCTAGTTGTGAATTAATTCAGGTTTTGGGAATCCACTTTTTGTTGCTATATGGAGACAGATATGAGAACAGAAGATGTTTTTCTTATTTCAGATGAGATATACTGGAGAGTATTTCTTTGCTAATGCAAATGATTTGGAAGAAAAAGAGGTAAATGATACCAAATGATACCAAAGAGGCCAAGGGAAGGGTGAGTCATTGATGGATCCAGTGAACAATATTTCAGAGAGGCTAAAGGCCATTCTTTTCATTGTAGAGAATAGAACAGAAACAGGATGAGTGCAATTAACAGGTCTGTTTTTTTGTTTGGTGGTGGAACATAAAAGTAGTTGAAAGTTATTGTTTTACTTATTTTGTTGCTCTACCTTAAAAAAATTTTTTTTAGCCATAATCTTTTTTTTCCAATGAACCACACCCAGATTTTAGATCGTTATATGGAACTCCTTATTTTTTTTATTCAGATGTTATTATTTATAGAGCAGTGTTAGGTTCACAACAAAATTTAGGGGAAAAGTACAGAGATTTCCCATACACCTTTGCCACTATGTAAATATAGCCTCACTGGTTATCAACATCCCTCCTCTGAGTGGTACATTTGTTACATTTGATGAACCTGCATTGATACAACATTATCACCCAAGGTCCATAGTTTATGTTAGGGTTAACTCTTAGTGTTATACATTCTATGGGTTTGGAAAAATGTATAATGACATGTATCCACCATTATAGATTCACACAGGGTATTCTCACTGTCCTAAAGATCCTCTGAGAACTTTTATTGTTAACAACCACGTGTAAGGAAATGGTCATCAGTTAAGAGCAAGTGTAGTAAGGGGTTGATGTAGGAAAGCGACCGAAATAACAGTTTTGGGGAGTGAGAAAGAAATTAGTCTATGAAAATGTTTAATCCTTAGCATCTCTTTTGTTTACCCCCTTACTTCTTCTATCCTTTAAATGCAATATGCTTTGTGGTATTATCAACCATCTGTGTTTCTCTTCCTTAGGAAGTAACGTTTATCTCCTTGGAAAGTAAAATATTTTCCTACCATCCCTTTAATTTTAAAAACAAGCAAACACTTAACTCATCTCCATAGTTTATCAACTGCACATTTAATATCTCTTAGGCACTCTGTATTTTGTTGTCTAGATCTTCAAAAGTGAACTTTTTAATGGAATCACTTTTTCCTCCACACTTCGCAATTTCTGTTAGTGACACTCTCATTCTTTCAGTCTTCCATAGGTGTCTTCAATGTTTAATTGTCCCTCTCTTTCCACACTCAGGCAGGCAGAGGCCATGCCAGCTACATCCAGTACTCACGATGATTTTCTCCTCTATTCCTGTATTCAACACTAGTGGTGCTCTCTTGCTCATTTTCTTTCTAATACGCAATTATAAAATGTTCCCAAATAATTCTTTGCCTCCTTTCTTTCACTCCAGCAAATAACTCTAAATTTTACTAACAAGTAACCAACAAAGATATGGAAATATATTTATTTCACATATATAGTCAAACAAATGCAAATTAAAGCAATGGTAATAGATCATTTTGCTTAAAAATTAAAAGTAGCAAGTAATTTTTAACCAAGCCATTATTGAGAGTGTACCTGTAATATATAATTATGTATATATAAAATCTATGTATTTGTTTATATTTGTGTTTACTTATAAAGGCCTAGAGGGGAATAAAAAATAAAACATGGATGAGTTGTATCAGATTGAAAAAAATGACCACAATTTTTTTAATAAAATTTTCTGAGTCTATACCCTTTGAAATACAACTTTGCATCTTCCTCCATCAACAGTTGGAGTTAATTTCTCCAACCCTGAAATCTGGACTGGTCTTATAAATTGCTTTGTGCCAATATGCCAGTCCTGACCTCACGAAGCATTGCATACTTCTGTCCTCTGTCTTTCGGCACAATCATTTGCATGTTAACTACCAGTTGAGACCACGTGTGAGGGACCTGCGGCACCCCAGCAGTTAGCTAGCCAACATGCAGAAGAAGAGTTGGCAAGCTAACTCATAGCTGGACACAGAAGCATGTGAAAGCCTGCTGTACAGCCCGAACCCAGACTTAATTAACAGCCCATACATCAGTGAGCCAAATAAATGGTTGTTATTTTAAGCCACAAAGTGTTGGGAATAGTTTTTTTTTCACAACAATAGTGAACAGATACGGAGATACCCCCAAGTGATCATGCTGAATATATCTGAGCAGTCGAAATACAGGTCTGTGTTTTTTTTCTTATATCACTTTTTGTTTTATTGTATTTTCTAAATTATTACAGAAATAACTTGCAACTTTGTAATAAGAAAACAATAAAAGTTATTTGCTATAAGATCAAATTAATCTGACAGGCACTGAGGAGGGCAGTTGATGGAATGAGCATTGGGTGTTATACTATAGGTTGGCAAATTGAATTTAAATAAAAAGATGTAAAGAAAAAAAAAAGATCTAATTAATCAATCTTCCTAACATACAAACACAAAATCTGTAGTCTGGTGGACCTGTTTTTTTTATCTTTAACTATGAGCTGTGTAAACTTGAGCAAAATTAACCTTTATGAACCTCTATGTTACTATCTTGCCACTGTAATGGTTTTTAAGTATGGTAGAACTGACCCGATACATGGCATGGCAAACAGAGAGTTGGGCAATGTGAGAGATTAAAGGTAACCACAAATTCGTTGTTATTACTCCCACTGAGAGGTGGAGTCCAATTCTTCTTTCTTGAATTTGGGCTGGCCTTGGTGACTTGATCAATAGAACGGAACAAAAGTGATATCCTAAGATCTTCAGGCTGGGCCATAAGAATCCTTACAACTTCTGCAAGACCACTTTCAACACTGGAGGAGCTCTAAATGACCATGTAAGAAGTCTGAATGGTCTGAGACTGTTAGCCTGAAGATCCCATTTATAGGCACTCTGCTGGGCAGTCCCCACTGAATCACTGATTTAGGAATCACTGCAAAAGCATGACAGGCAGAGTGACACCTCTAAGACCCTCTTGCACAGACCATTTGCCAGCTGAATACCACCACATAAACAACTGACATCATTTGAAACTGAAAACCCAAGGGGCACCTGGATGGCTGTTTGGTTAAGCATCTGTCTCTTGATTTCAGCTCAGGTCATGGTCCCAGGGCTGTGAGACTGAGCCGTGTGTTAGGCTCAGTGCCTTGGTGTTAAGCCTGCTTAAGCTTCTCTCTCCCTCTGATTCCCCACCTCCATAAATAAATAAATAAATAAATAAATAAATAAATAAATAACAAACAAACAAACAAACAAACAGAAAACTCACCCAATTGAACTCCATTAAAATTCCTAACCCACAAAATTATGAGATAGTAATATGGTCACTACATTTAGCCACAGAGTTTCTAGAATTTGTTACACAGTGATAGATAACAAGAACAGGTGCAAATACTTCCAGAGATAATATGATCTCAAACTTTATGTGGTAATTGAAAATTTAACACCACTTTTTTTCTTTTCCTTTTTTTTTTTTTTAAGTGGGCTCCAAACCCAGTATAGAGCACAATGCAGGGCTTGAACTCATGACCCTGAGATCAAGAGGACTTGATCTCAACTGACTGAGCTACCCAGGTGCCCCTAAAACCACTTGTTTTTTAAATTATTGAAAGGCTGAAATAATTTTAGGATATGTACCTTATCTCCAAAAAGAACAGTGTGTAATCCAAGCAAGAATATTAAATTTGAATCTCGGTTGTATGGTAGGTACAATATAGTTATGTAGGTACAATATAGTTATTCAAAGGGCAGTAGTTGGTCACAGAGTGGCAAGGAAGCTGATAAGTGAGAAGTCTTACGGTGCACAATGTCATCTATATGACAGCTTGCAGAGCATTTAGAATGCTTACTGGAGGACACAGGGGTTAATCGATATTTTAGCAGGGCCTAGAAGTTATAATCACTAAATAGGATAACAAAACCTAATCCTGAATTGAGCCTATTCCCATGTTGTCTCAGTCTGTCACATTCCAGATCCCAAAAACTGTAGTTGAACATAATCACTGAAGTGAGGCAACAATTTTCTCTCTGCTGTTTGAGAAAGAAATATGGGAAAAAAAACACATCTCAGGTTTCTGGATCATGAATTAAAGGATGTATGTGTTCAGGAAGGTTATCCCAAAGCAGAAAAGACAGATTGCTATTGGCTAAATAAACCATTACACAAACAAATTGCTTCACAAAAAAGCCAGTGTAAACTGGTTATGAGCTGCAGAGAGTTCACAAGAAATGTTATTGCTCTTTTTTCCTTGCAAATACATTAATTCAGGGTTTAGGCTACTAAGACTCAATTATCTAACCATCGAATGCTCCTGACCCTTCTTCATTTCAAACTAAGTATGCCATACATGTCCTAGTTCTACACCAAACTCAAAAACTCACTCTTAATCTCTTCTGCTTATTAATGCTTTCTGCCAGAAATAAAAAGAGACATACAAATACATAAAATTGAATCAAACATCTTCGTGACACAAATACACAGGGGGGAAATGGTCTGGGAACAAAGCTACATAATAAAAATGTGGCACACAGAGATTTTTTATGGAGTTAAACATATTCCCCCTGCAGATGATATCATCTCTTTCTATATCCTTTTCTTTTAGGACATAAAAGGTCAAACATATTATGATTGGTGCAGGATATTTTTAATCTCTGTGTCAAAATAGCACTGAGGTTAAAAGCTAGCTCGAGAATGTGGAAATGACTATTAAAAAGGGAAAGAAAGTTTTTAACCTTTTAAAAATAGTGCAGTGGAACCTAAGTGATTATTTGAAAGAAGAGTAGTCGAAATATTTTATCTGAAGCCTGGGAATTATCTCAAATATAATTAACATACACTAAGGAATACATCTTCAGGAATGTGCACTACTTATCACATTTCAGGGATGCTTGGGTTACATTTTAAAGCATGGAAGTTGGTAGAGAGTTATGGAGCTCTAATTTCCCATTATAGCAAATGTCATATTCTAGAAATCATGGCAGAGTCTACTGAGTCAACTCATTTGAATTTCTTTTCGTTGTTTTAAAAGTAAATGTATCCTTTTCTAAAAAAATTATTTGAGAGAGAAAGAGAGAGAGTGAGTGCATGGGGATGAGGGGAGGGGCAGAGGAAGAACCCGAGAAAGTCTTAAGCAGACTCCATGCTGAGTGCTCCCTAATCAGGGCTTGATCTCACGACCTTGAGATCAACTGCAGCACCCATGTGCCCAGTTACCATGCAATTTTAACTTAATGCAAAGGTAAAAAACAAAACACGAAACTAACATTTATAAAAATATGAAAACTTTGTTTTCTTTCATACAAAACTTAACCTATAATCCCATTCCTTTATTTATAAAGCCTTGTTAGTCTAACTTTTGCATTTCTAACAGAAAGACAAAAAGTCCATATACTACTACTACTATTGCAACTATTTGTTGCTGGAAAGTAACTAAAATATGTTTCTTTCCTTATTGAGCTCCTGCTGTATGCATGGAAAACCTTGCTTGATGTACTTTACATACATCATCTCAAAAGCCCTTACAACAAATCTACATTTTGGTTTTAGAGGGAAGGAAACTATTAGTATGGCTCCAAATATTATCATGACTTGCCCTGACCACAGGTTATTAAGTTCCCAAATCAATATCCAAACCCATTTTCCATTAGGCATCATTTTAATTATATTGCATATAATGACCTTAATTGTTTCAACCAAATCCCTTAAACCATTCAATTATTATTTAGTGAATGGCCAGAATAAATAAAATTATCTCATAGGTACTGTAGAAATCACAGACATTGCTCTCGCAACTAATGATCTTACATTTCATGAATGAGTCCATGCAATAAACAAGTATGTGGTAAATTAAAAAAAATTGCAAATTGTAATAATCACTATGAAGAAACAAAAATATTAGATTTAAATATATATATATATTAGATTTAAAAATGAAGAAGGTGACCTATTTCAGGTAATATTGTCAGAGCAATTCAAGAAGGCTGACATTTCAGCTGAGCCCTGAAGGAAGTGAAGTTGCTGGTCACGTAGAATGTACGGAAGGTGCATTCTAGGCAGAAGTGTCAGGAGCAAAGGCTGAAAAAGGTTGACCTGTGCCAGGAGCTGAAAGAAATTCAGTGAGGTAGATGTAGGATGGTGGCGGGGCAGGGGGGTGGCTGAGAGGAGATTTATATGCTGCTACAGATCATATAGTACAGGGCCTTGAAGCATGGTAAGATGTCTTTCTTTTCTAAGGAAAATCACTGAAAGATTTGAGGCAAGAGTGGTGTACTCTAATTTATGCTTTAAGAATATTTCATTTACTCTATATAGTGAATGGATTGGTGAAGGGTGAAAACAAATTTAGGAAAACCTTTTAGGAAACTACTATGAAGAGCTAGGAGAAAAAATAATGGTGGTGCAAATAATATAGTTGCAGTCGATACAGAAAATGCATTGAAACAAATGATTGGAGAGAGTACTGACTGAGCTTCTTGTTAGATTTTCCAGAAGGAGCAGGGACGGTGAGAAAAAAGAGAATCCAGAGATAATGCCAAAACTTCTACTTGAGAAAATGGATGCTAGCACCACTTAATTAGAGAAGGAAGATTAAGAAGGCATAGATTTGGGGCGAGTGAAAAAATTCTCTTTTGAATATTTGTAAGTGAGACTGGTTGATGAGCTCAAATTAGACTATAGGATGTGTGTGTTGAGGACAGAGAAAGATCTGCTTCTACATAAGCATAAATCCAGAGTTAGCATAAACAATTTCAGTTTAACAAGTTTTCATTTAAAGTTCCCTTTATGCAAGATACTCTGCAGGGCATTTGTTTTAAAAACGATAACCACTGTGTGTATTTATGGAGGGGGATAGATACTATTACTGATGGTAAAAGGAGGGAAAAGTACTCCATCAGGCAGTTATTCTGAACACATTAGGGGTGTCAGCAACAATGGAAGACGTCACTAAGGAAGTACATTTGATCTGAATCTGGAAGGACAGATGTTTGATGTGGGGGAAGTTATAGAGGGAAAAGGGATACGGACATTCCACCCTGAGGGAGAAGCAGAAGCAATGTCATAGAATGAATAAATAACTTCTAGGCACTTCTCTATGTGAGTAACTAAATCACGCACTGGTTTTAGAGTTGTGGACAGAGGTAGACCTCTTTCCTCTCTTCAAGGAGCTTAAAATTTAGTGACACAGATGGGCATTCGTCAATTTATGGGAAGTGTAATCACTGTTACAAAAGAAGACATTCGAGGTACCGTGTGAGTGTAATATAGGAAAAATCAAGCCAATGTGAAGTTTAGGTATTACACCTCTGATGAAGTAAGGTATTAGATGAAAATTGTAGAATGACTAATATTAGCTACAAAGAAAAGAAGATAATATCAGAATATAATCTTGGTTAGAACTGGAAGACTGAACAGGAAGGAGGGGAGTAAATATGGGGACATATATCCACAGACTACAGAAATGGTCTAAATAAAAGATCACGTACTAGAACAGAGAAAGTGATGATTGAAGGAAGTACCAGAAATTGAGAGATACTAAAGAATTCGAACTAATAAGATTTAATGCCTAACTGACAGTAGGAGGTGAGGAGGATGGAAAGTCAAGATTACTTTAGCTTTCTGACTAGAGTAACTTATTGGATGGTGCTATTTACCGAAATATGGAGCCCTGGGGGAGGAGTGGGTTTGCAGTAGGGGATGGGAAAGAGGATTAGTTCAGTTTGGGGCATTTTCCATTCTAATGTTTTTGAGGTCAGCAGGTAAACTATAGTAATCTATTAGCTAGACTGGAGACCCCATGAAGCTAATGACAAGCTTCTGTGTTGTCCAATGTTACATCCATAGTGCCTATTAAACCATTTGATATCTAATAGGCTGTAAAAACTATGCTTTTTTTAAACATAGATTTTATTTATTTATTTAACACAGAGAGAGTATGACTCAGAGAGAGGAAGAGCACAAGCTAGGGGAGAGGCAGAGGGAGAGGAAGAAGCAGTCACCCCGCTGAGCAGAGAGCCCAGTGCAGGGCTTGATCCCAGAACACTGGGATCGCAATGCAAGCCAAAAGAAGATGCTTAACCAACTAAGCCACCCCAGTGCCCCAAAACTATGTTTTATTAATTCTGAATGAGCTGCTTTATAATATTTTAGTAAGCATTTGGTTTCAAATATCTATCATTCAAATAATAATAACTTTTCCCATTTACAATATCCTTTATGTTTGAATAAAAGATTTCAGTGTGAACACAAAGCTCTGGGGG
The DNA here is from genome assembly GCF_048164855.1 of Canis lupus baileyi. Classification (NCBI taxonomy): domain Eukaryota; kingdom Metazoa; phylum Chordata; class Mammalia; order Carnivora; family Canidae; genus Canis; species Canis lupus. Next base: position 14,827,941 of record NC_132867.1, read on the forward strand.
GTAGGCATCCTTTTTGAAGAAGAGAAAAAAGACCAAACTACTAAAGTGACTGAGCCACATTACTTGTCTGTGGAATTTATTCTTGAGTGTTCCTTGGATTATGATGTCCAGTAAAATTAGTGGCTTTTCACAAGATTCATGAATAATAATAATAATAATATGTAATAGGCTCTACAGAATCTGATAGCATAAACACCTGCTTAACCTTGTTTTTCCTACATTAACTTAAACTCCAGATTTCCTCTCCCCCTTCTGTTTTTCCCCCCAGAGTATCTTTATGAAACTATTTCCACAGAGCATCAATTTGTTATTCACTAGCCTATAGCATTGCTGTATGTGATTCTCAACTGTATCTACTGCAAGGTAAAAAAAAATATATATATATACATATATGTACACATATATTTATGTATATATATACACACACCATATATACACACACACACACACACACACACACGGTTTTGAAAAATAAGAAGTAACTTCCATACCTGAGATCTATCAATATTATCATCAAATTATAATTCCTAAGATGTGTGAATATTGTAGATGGTGATGTTTTAAAATGGAAACAAATTCTATAAATATTCATTAAAATTCTTTCTTCCTCTTAATACTTTAAAAGATGATACCTTCAATCTTCTTGTTGGGATGATCAAATAAAGGTGTGTGTATTTCCCTAAATAATCACATTCCAAATATTGCTTGTTATTGGGCAGATCTTTCACAACAGGAGATTTTCAAAACTCAAAGTCATACCTTTAGATATAGCACAACAAAGTAGAAATGTGCCAAATTACCCAGAAACAATTTGGATAGCTGGCAAACAGGGCTGCCTGCTGGTTTGTGAACAGTGTAGGTAATTTGCCACTCAACTCTCCTCTATTTGCCTCAATAAATTGTAGGGTACTTAGAACCCTACTATCTGTTATCCATCTGTCTATATTTCTCTGCTCTGTCAGTGTCTGACAGTAGAAAGGCTTCATCTTGTCTGTCTCTCTCTTGCAGCTGGCAGGGAAGATATAAAAGAAATCGGCTGACTTTGGAGAGAGGGGGATTTACAATTAGTATGTAGAATAGAATATCTCCTTAGTCAGCTAGGAGAAAAAGGTAATAAACCCAAAATAAAAATAGAAGGAAACATTAAGAAGAAACATGAAATAAATTACTCTACCCTCTCATCAGATGACCCAGCAGGGTGATCAAGCCTTGTATTTTCTAATCAACATATTCATAAACAAGATATTCCCAAAATGTCATCGACAGCTAGTTAGCCCAAACACATCAACACTGCTCGTCACCCTACTTCAGTACTTATCTTCTATTTAATTGGGACTGAATTTTTTCAAGGGTGTAGAAGTTTGAACAGATAGAATGAAGACCAATAAAAAATAAATTTAAAAAAAAAAGTCAGCAAAAAAAAAAAAAAGACCAGTTCTTGAAAACCCAGGTTATTTTTAGGTACCAAAAATGTAACTTGTATTTGTTTATTTACTCCAGGCAAATAAACTACACAATAAATTTAAATGTTTATCCTTCTCAATTTAACTGTCACGTACTGTCATCTCCTTCCAAAGAAAAAGAAGTACTGAGACATCTGGGTGGCTCAGAAGTTTGGCGCCTGCCTTCGGCCCAGGGCGTCATCCTGGAGACCCAGGATCAAGTCCCACCTCAGGCTCCCTGCATGGAGCCTGCTTCTCCCTCTGCCTGTGTCTCTGCTTCTCTCTCTGTATCTCTCATGAATAGATAAAATCTTTAAAAAAAAAAAAAAGAAAGGAAGAAAAGAAAAGAAAAAGCACCCATTATGTAATAAAGGATTGCTTCATTTATTTTTTTCTTTTATCAAATCCATAAGGCATTTGAGAGGTATATCTGGTATTAGAAAGAGAAGGTATTAGAAGGAGAAGCCAAAACAACTAGGAATGCACACTGGAAGAATACAGAAATTTGGAGCTAAAATTGCTTTCACTGAAAAAATATTTCCTTTTTTTTCTGGAAAGATTTGGAGATTGTTGTAAAAACTAAAATGATGAGCAGCAATAACAATATAAAGCGTTGAGAATAAAGTCTTTAAATCAGAGGAACAGGGTTCAAATTTCAACTTTGCCTCTTTCTAGGTTCATGTACAGGTTCATATACATAACTCATTTAACTTCTCTACCTTTGATTACTCTTCTACAAAATAGGAATAATAAATACGTGTTATTGGATGATCATAAACATTAAAAGGTAAAAATAGGGCAGCTCTGGTGGCTCAGCGATTTAGTGCCGCCTTCAGCCCAGGGCCTGATCCTGGAGACCTGATATCAAGTCCCACATCAGGCTCCCTGCATGGAGCCTGCTTTCTCCCTCTGCCTATGTCTCTGCCTCTCTCTCTCTCTCTCTCTCTCTCTGTGTCTCTCATGAATAAATAAATAAAATCTTTAAAAAAAAAAGGTAGGGATCCCTGGGTGGCGCAGCGGTTTGGCGCCTGCCTCTGGCCCAGGGCGCGATCCTGGAGACCCAGGATCGAATCCCATGTCGGGCTCCCGGTGCATGGAGCCTGCTTCTCCCTCTGCCTGTGTCTCTGCCTCTCTCTCTCTCTCTGTGTGACTATCATAAATAAATAAAAAATTAAAAAAAATAAAATAAAAAAATAAAAAAAAGGTAAAAATAGTGAGTTAGATTTTTGTTAAATTTTGAATATTATCGAATGCTTTTTAACTATTCTTATTTAGAAAAAAAGCAACAAGGTAAAAGCGTATGGACACTTTTAAGAGCAGAAATGCAAAAAACAAAGTACTTTTTATTTGTCTCTCAGATAGTATAAAGTTCTAAGAAATTTAATACCTTCTTTCTAGTGGATCCATTTTTCAGATTTCAGATATAGCTATTTCCGATCTCAGTATTTTTCATTCACAGTTTCAAATCAATAGAAAAATGCATCATGTATGCTCTAGCACCTCATACCTCATCTAGTATAAAAATTTATCACTTGCTACTATAATTTTAGTCACTATCTACAAAATATTGTAACAATTTTCAGGTAATAAAATAGTCATTTATCCTTGTATCCCTCTACCTAACTAAGTTCCTGGAACACAGCAGCCATTTGAAAACATGTTGGCTGTGTAATAATGCAAATTGTCCAATGTTCAGAGATTTTACACACTATTGATTCAAGATATAAAACAGCTCATCATCAGTCCTATTAGACACTACAGTGAGGGTTGGTGATGGTGACAAATATGGGACTTGCATAGAGAGAAAAATGAAATGTAAATTGTGCTCTTGATTTCCATAAGTTATCAACTAGGTTATATGCGAGGAAGGAAGAGAAAAATTTAAAAATATATAGAGACGAAAAGCATTTTGGAGAAGCAACATGTGTCACAGAGGACTCGTGCATTTTAATACCTCCAGAAAGCATTTTTGACAGATTACAATAAAATCACTGCAATGCAAGGGCAGCTACCATGAACCATAGACAAAAAAGGAAAAAAAATAAAAATTGTAGCTGGGTGAGATTTTCACATTTGAGCATACGCAATACCTCTGAATTTTTCTAATACAGAAGTGAAAAGGAAAAATAAATGGGAAAAGGGAATTTTCCATTTCTAAGAAGCAAACTAATTCATGAGGGAACACGTCTTCTTGCGAACACGTCTTCTTGCCTCTAATTTCTAGGTGAATCAATTTTGGTGGTATTTTATTTTATTATTTTATTTTATTTTATTTTATTTTATTTTATTTTATTTTATTTTATATTTCCTTTTATTTCCTTTTAATTCCAGTATAGTTAACATACAGTATTATAGTAGTTTCAGTGTACAATGCAGTGATTCAAATACTATACATTACTCAGTGCTTATCAAGGTAAGTGTACTCTTAATTTCCACTACCTATTTCACCCACCCCCCCACCTACCTCCACTCCAGTAACCATTAGTTTGTTCTCAATAGTTAAGAATCTGTTTTTGATTTGTTTAATTTTGTCTTTGTTCTTTTGTTTTGTTTCTTAAATTCCACATGATGAGTGAAATCCTATGGCATTTTTCTTACTCTGATTTATTTTGCTTACCATTATACTCTCTAGCTCCACCCATGTTCTTGCAAATTTCATTCTTCTTTATGACTGAGTGATATTACATTGTATGAATATACCACATCTTCTTTATCCATTCCTCTACTAATGGACACTTGGGCTGCTTCCATAATTTGGCAATTGTAAATATGCTGCAATAAGCACAGGGGTGCATATAATATCCGCTTGAATTCATGTTTTTGTATTCTCTGGGTAAATATCCAGTAGTGGGCTTACTGGATCATATGGTAGTTCTAGTTTTAATTTTTTTAAAGAAATTTCATACTGTTTTCCACAGTAGCTGCACTAGTTTGCATTCCTACAAACAGTACAAGAGGCTTCCTTTTTCTCCACATCCTTGCCAACATTTGTTATTTCTTATATATTTTTTTTTATTTTAACCATTCTGACAGGTAGTGAGGTGATATCTCATTATGGGTTTCATTTGCATTTCCCTGATAATGACTGATGCTGGACAAATTTACATGTCTCTCTTGGCCATCTGGAAGTCTTCATTGGAGAAATATCTGTTCATGTGTTTTGTCCATTTTTTAATCGAATTATTGGTTTTGTTTTGGTGTTGAGCTGTGTAAGTTCTTTACATATTTTGGATACTAACCCTTATCAAGTATATCATTTGCAAATATCTTTACCCATTCAGAAGATGGTCTTTAATTTTGTTGATTGTTTCCTTTGCTATGCAAAAGCTATTTTATTTCTTATTAGTCCCAATAGTTTACTTTTGCTTTTATTTTTCTTGCCTAGAGAGACATATGTAGAAAAATGTTACTATAGCCAGTGTCATAGAAATCACTATCTGTGCTCTCTTCTAAGAGGTTTTACATTTAGGTCCTTAATCCATTTCAAGGTTTTGTTTTGTTTGGCTTTGGTTTGGTTTTGCTTTTGGTTTCTTTGTTTATTTGTTTGGTATGGTGTAATGAAGTGTTTCAGTTTCATTCTTCTGCATGTAGCTTTTCCCATCATTATTTGTTGAAGAAACTGTATTTTTCCCATTGCATATTCTTGCCTACTCTGTTGAAGATTAATTGACCATGTAACCCTGGATTTAGTTCTGGGCTTCCTATTCTTTTCTATTGAGCTATATGTCTAGTCCTTGTGCCAGTACTATACTGATTTGATTATCACAGCTTTGTAATATATCTTAAAATTTGGTATCATTATACTTACGGCTTTGTTCTTTTTTCAAGAAACTGGCTATTTTAGGTCTTAGGATTGTTAGTTCTAGTTCTGTGAAAAATGCTATTGGTGTTTGGATAGAGGATACATTAAATCTGTGGGTTGCTTTAGGGTAGTGTGGTCATTTTAACAATATTTGTTGTTCCAATCCATGAGCATGGAGTATCTTTCCATTTGTTTGTGTCATCTTTAATTTCATCAGCGTTTTATAGTTTTCAAAGTACAGTTTTTTACCTCCTTGTTTAAATTTACTCCTGAGTATTTTATTAATTTTGCTGCAATTGTGAACGGGACTGTTTTATTAATCTCTCTGCTGCTCATTATTAGTGTATAGAAAAGTAATGGATTTGTGTACATTTATTTTATATCTGCAACTTTACTGAGTTCATTCATCAGTTCTAGTAGTTTTTTGGTGGAGACTTTTGTGTTTTCCATATATAGCAACATATCATCTGCAAATAGTGAAAGTTTTAATTCTTCCTTACCAATCTGGATGCATCTTATTCCTTTTGTTTGATTATGACTAGAGGCTCCAGTACTATGTTGAATAAAAGCAGTGAGAGTGGACATTCTTGTCTTATTAATGAACTTAGGGGAAAAATTCAGTTTTTCACTATTGAGTATGATGTTGGTTGTGGGTTTTTCATATATGACCTTTATTACTATAGGTATGTTCCCTCTAAAACCACTTTTATTGGGGGTTTTTATCATGAATGGATATTGTACTTTGTCAAATGCTCTTTCTGCACCTTTGAGTGGTCATATAGTTTTTATCCTTTCTGTTGCTAATATGATGTAATACATTGATTGATTTGTGAATATTGAACTAGCCTTGCATCCCAGGAATAAATCCCACTTGATCGTGGTGAACGATTTTTTTAATGTTTTGTTGGATCTGTTTGCTAATGTTTGATTGTGGATTTTTTCATGTATGTTCATCAGAAATATTGACCTGTAGTTCTTTTTCTGTAGTGTCTTTATTGGGTTCTAGAATAAGGATAATATTGGCCTCATAGAATGAATTTGGAAGCTGTCTTCCTTCTATTTCTTGGAATACTTTTAGAAGAATAAGTATAACCTTTTTCTAAATGTTTGGTAAGATTCACCAAAAGCTGTCTGGATTTGAGCTTTGGATTGTTGGTAGTTTTTTTTTTTTTTTTAATTATTGATTTAATTTCATTGCTGGTAATTGGTCTGTTCAAATTTTTTATTTCTTCCTGAATCAGTTTTAAGAGGTTATATATTTATAGAAATGTATCCATATCTCCTCCGTTGTCTAGTTTGTTGACATATAATTTGTCATAATATTCTCTTATAATCCTTTGTGTTTCTATGGTATTGGTTGTAATTTCTCCTCTTTCATTTCTGATTTTGTTTAGGCTCTCTTTTTTTATCTCTCTCTTTCTCTCTCTCTCTCTCTCTTTTTATTAGTCTGGCTAAAAGTTTATTAATTTTGTGATTTTTTTCAAAGAACCAGATACTACTTTCATTGATCTCTTCTATTTTTTTTAAGTTTCTATTTTATTTCTGTTCTTTTATTATTTCCCTTCTTTTATTGGTTTAGGTTTTTTTTTCTTTCTTTCTTTCTTTTTTTTTTTTCTTTTCTACCTCCTTTACGTGGAATGCTAGGTTGTTTATTTGGGATTTTTCTTGCACTGGATGTAGGCCAGTATTGCTTTCTACCTCTCTCTTAAACTATCTTTTGCTACATCCCAAAGATTTTGGGCTGTTGTGTTTTCTTATCTTTTTTTTTTTTAAGATTTTATTTATTTATTCATGAGAGACACAGAGAGAGAGAGAGATAGGCAGAGACACAGGCAGAGGGAGAAGCAGGCTCCATCTAGGGAGCCTAACGTGGGACTCGATCCTAGGTCTCCAGGATCAGGCCCTGGACTGAAGGTGGCGCTAAACTGCTGAGCCACCCGGGATGCCCAAGGATCCCTTTAATGCAAATTTTATTATGCTTGATGGTATTGCTGAGTTCTCTATTTTCATTTTTTATTATGCTTTTTTTCCTTCTCACTCCCACTCAGCTTGATGGCTTTCCATTACTCTCTGTCTTCCAGGTCACTGATCAATTTTTCTGCTTCCTCTAGTTGACTATTTATTCCATCTAATGTATCTTTCATTTCAGTTATTGAGTTCTTCATCTGTAATTAGTTATTTTTTATGTCTTCTATCTCTTTGTGAAGGGTTTCACTGAGGTCCTCCACTGTTTTCTTAAGTCCAGTAAGTATCTTTATGAATGTTGTTTTAAATTCTTTATCAGGGATATTACTTATCTCTGTTTCATTTAGGTCTCTTGCTGTTATTTTGTCCTATTCTATCATTTGGAACATATTCTTCTGTCTCCTCACTTTGTCTTTCTGTGTCTGCTTCTTTCTTTCTTTCTTTCTTTCTTTCTTTCTTTCTTTCTTTCTTTTTAAGATCTTATTTGAGAGAGAGAGTGCTCAGGAGCAGGGGGGAGGGGCAAAAGGAGAGGGAGAAGTAGGCTCCCCAGTGAACAGGGAGCCCGAGATGGGGCTCCATCTCAGGACCCTGGGATCATGACCTGAGCCGAAGGCAGATGCTTAACCAACTGAGCCACTCAGACACCCATCTTTGTGTCTGTTTCTATGTGTTATAGAAGTCAGCTATGTCTCCTCTCTTCAAAGTAGTGGCCTTAAGAAGAATAGATCCTATAGCTCCTTAGAGTATAATGGCCCCTGCTTACCAGAACCTGGTGCTTCAGAGGTGTTTCTTAAATGTGTTGCATGTGCCCTGCTTCTGTGGCTGAGCCACTCTATCCTTCAGGCCAGTTGCCTGCACAGGCTCTCTTTGCCTGTTGTGGGCAGGGTTTGGTCCTCATTGTTAGTGAGCCAGTCTGAGGTTGCCTTGGGTTTGAGTCGAGTTAGACCAACCATTTGCAAGAGATGCAGTAGCTCAAAACTTCGGAAGTCTTTCCCTGTGTTGTTCCCTGAGAAGTTTTCATTGGTGAACAGTGCTTGCAGACATACCAGATGTCTGTCTCCAGCCCACTGCTGGAGTTTGATGGTACTATTATAATATATTCTGGATAGTAAAATACCCAGGTTCAGACTTTTCAAATAAATACAGACTTGTTTCACATAAACTTGTTCCTTTCCTTGATTATAGGTATAAACCTAAATACTAGGACCTAGCCAGCTAAGAGCAATTCTAGGGATCTGAGAGGCATTGTTTGTGAATATAACCTTCTGGTAGCATTACAGACATATGATACAGAAAATATTTTCAACCATCTTTCTGAGGCTGAAGTCTCTATAATATACTGCTGTTTGTTTCATGAAAAAAGAGATTGTATGGTCAAATAATTTTTAGAGAAAATGCATTAGAAACTCTCTTCCACATGCTAATTAGCTCAATCAAGCTTTAGAATAGAACCATAAATATTTCAAAACAGTTCAGGAGTAACACACTAAAAGTTGGGAGAATTAGCATTTGTTTTTTTCATGTTAAGTACACTTCACTAAAATATATATAATATATATTACATATATATTATATATAATTTTATATTATTCCATTGAAACCTCAAACAACTTATGAAGTGAAAACGAAGACACTTAAATTCAAAGACTTTGCTATTTGTACATAACCTCAAAACTAATTACGCTTAAAATGAAGTGCACATATCCTCCCTTTTTCATTATGTGGTCCTATTTTTTGTTTTTGATGAATTTTACATAGTTCAGCGACAGCATGCATTAATATTAGGCATTGCATGCCTTCTTTAACTAAGGTCCAGTCATCCTACCTTTGATTGAAGCTTTCTTCTGGTTCATATTTGCAAAATTCATTGGCCTTTCTTTTTCTCAACTCCATTTTGCTCCTAAATTCACCTGACGAATTTTTAAAATTTGAGATATTGTATTTTTCAATATTAAAATTTCCATTTTTTAATAGTTTTTTTTTGTTGTTTCTTTTTTTGAGAATTTCTATTTTTTTCAGTTGTTTCAAGAGTGGCTACCTTTGCCTCATGAAGTATGGTTACAAGAGCTGCTTTAAAGTCATTCTCTAATCATTTCAACATCTGAGTCATTTCAGGTTTACATCTGTTTATTGTGTTTTAGCTAGAGAATTGTTTTTTTTTTTTTTCCTGGTTGTCAGTAATATTGAGTGATTTTGGACTGCACTGTGGACATTTTAAATGTTTTGAAACTTTGGGTTCTGTTAAATTACGTGGAAATAATTAATTTGTTTGTTGTAGCAGGAAATCACCTGGTTAAGTGTATACTGTAAGGTCTGTTTTGCCTTCTATGGAAAATGGCTTAAATATCCATTTAGTTTTCAAAGTTCTCGCTATGCTGTATATGTGTGTTTATTACGTAAGTCATTCTGGAGTTGGCCTAGAACTTTAGTGGAATTTTATATATTCCTTCTCTTCTCAAAGCCTTTGCTATGCTACTAGGGTGTGTTCTGCCAAAGCACATCTTAAGGGGTGGGCAAATATGGGACTTTTTTTAGTTTTTACACAAAATTAGGAATCCCCTTCTCCAGTTCTCTATTCTTGTGTGTTTACCTCTCACTCACTGATTCCAGAGTCCCTTTTTTGTGACCCATCTGTTCAAAATACAGTTTTTTTCAGAGATTTAGCCTTTTGGACTCTTGCACAGATTTGGACAGCAGGAAGCAGAACAGTAAGACAAAACAATATGGATCCCCTCCCCCATACTGCTAGCCCAACAGAAGACTAACTTAAAGGGAGGGGTTTTCTCTTGGGTCTTATACTCCTGCAACTGTGACACTGAGGACAGCTGTATCACTGGGGTTGGTTTCAGGTCAGTGCTGGGAGAAGAAAAAGAAGAAGAAGAAAAAAAAGCCATAATATATATATAGCTCAGTGAGGTCAATTTTTTTTTTTTTTCCCTAGTCCTCTAGCCAGGTTTTGCTGACCACAATCACTACAAAATTCCTGGTTTGGCTTGTTCTCACTTCAAAGAAAGAAGATAAAGAAAATAAACCCTAGGCAACTCATTACCACTATTATTCAAGTTTAGACTTCTCTCTTCCATCTGAGTGCTACTATTTCTTTCTTAGAATCCTTATTTTATGTATTTGTTTTGGTATTTATCTAGAGTGCTTAGTTTTAATTAGTAGCACAAGTAAGCTTCAGTCAGCTTTTTTTTATCCTGGTAGGAACCAGAAATCTATCCAAGGGTTTTAGTGAAAAAATATGTTAAAGACCCGAAGCTTGTGACCAGAAAGGATGGTAATAATGGATCTATGACTAAGAAAAATCTATGGGCAAATATGTATAATAAACTATCAGGCCTCCTGAGAAGAGAGTGGGATCTTATATCAGATGGACCATTGCATGAATTTTAGTTTGGATCTTTACCCAACTCTTTCAAGGCAGTTATCTTATCTGTAGAATGTAATAGTGATCCTACCTCATAGTGTTTTAGTGAATAATTAATGATAGAATGTTTGAATGTGCATACAGCACTTAATAGATGTGATACAGAGCAGTTACTTAACCATTATAACTACATTACTATATTAATTATTGTATGAGTCAGAGATCTCTAGAGAAATATAACCAATAACAAAATGTTTAGATAGATGATAGATAGATAGATAGATAGATAGATAGATAGATGATAGATAGATTTAACATAAAGAATTGGCTCAAGTGATTATGAAAGCTAAGAAATCCCATTATCAAGTCCCATTTGCAAGTTGCAGGCCCAGTAGTGTGGTTCAGTCTTGGTTCAAATAAGGAATAAGGAAAGCCAATGATGTAAATCATAGTCCAAGCTAAAAAGAAGACTGATGTCCCAGCTCATTCATTTAAGTAAGTAAGGCCAATATCACTGTTACTGTTCTATGTGGAAGCTGGAGATTAATTTGCCAATTTACAAAGGTCATATTTGAAAGAAGACTTAAAAATTTTTTTAAACTTAAAAAATTTTTAAAAAATAAAAATGAAAGAAGACTTAAGAAACCTGTCTGATCCTAGCTAGATTGCTTAGTTTCCATTAGTCTGTTTTCTCATTTATAAAGTGGAAAGAAATGATGAAAGAGAGGGATGGCAGAGTCTTGAAGAAGATGGTTCCTAAGGTTCCTTCTAAAAATAAAATTTATGTTTTTATAAATTTCCTCTAGAAACATACATAGTATAGATCACATGCTAACTTCTCAGGGACATTTCAGATTTATAAAAAAAGAATGAATAGGCGCCATAATTTTAGATGGTACTACTGAGAAACATTGTTTTAAAAGAAGTATATTGCCATTTTTAAAATCAAAAAACAAAAAAACAACAAAAAAACCCACCTCCATCCCCCTTTATGCCTTATTTCTATTTAATTCCTTAGTAATTAGATATGCCCACCTACATAGCGGAGGGCAATCTGCCTTCCTGAGTCCAACAATTCAAATCCTAATCTCATTTAGAAACACTCTCACAGACACATCCAAAAATAGTATTTAGCTAAATATTTGAGCACTCTGCAACCCATTCTAATTGACACAAAATTTTTTTTCGTAACTTCTATAAAAAATTTAATTTTAGAAAAAAAAAAAAGCTGGAAAACAGTTACAAAATATAAACAAATTTTATTCCTTTGCTTTCTATTCAATAAGGTAATACATGCTTATTGTAGAAATGTTGAGGGATCCCTGGGTGGTGCAGCGGTTTAGCGCCTGCCTTTGGCCCAGGGCGCGATCCTGGAGTCCCTGGATCGAGTCCCACATCGGGCTCCCTGCATGGAGCCTGCTTCTCCCTCTGCCTGTGTCTCTGCCTCTCTCTCTCTCTCTTTCTCTCTCTCTCTCATTAATAAATAAGAAAATCTTTTAAAAAATAACTTTGGAATCATTTTTCATTCAGAGAGAGTAACCCTAACTATGCTCTAACTTGCATTACTTTCTCCCTAGGTTTCTTTCTTTTTTTTTTTCTTTTCATCAGTTAATGAGTAGGTTAGCAATATAAAAAAGGCAAAAGAAATAGAAAACAGCATGAGTTAGTTCAAGGTTGACTAGATCATCTACTTTGTCTAAATTTTTAACACTGAATCAGCAGAGTCCACAGTCACCACCAGTGATTCATCCATCAGATTTGGAGCCTCTGTTAACTGACTCCCAACCCACCAGGAATGCTCTGCTCAAACAGTGATGCAGAGAGCAGTAATGCTGCATAAACAGAAACTAAAATCCTCACAAATTAAATTCTCCACCCATTTTGGAGTTCTAGTTTCCTTTAGACACAAATCTGTAGCTATTAAGTAATATTTTAATTTTTATTTCTCAAAGAAAATATGTAAAGAAGTCAATATTTTCAGAAATTCAACTGTTTATATAAAAGAATCTAAATAATATCATAAAAGGAGAATAATACTATAAAGCAAAGGAGATGAATGGATGCTGGTTTATAATCTAAATTCTTATTAATGAATTAATAATGAATGTGACAGACACTGTGAGAGGTGATAGGGACCCAGAAGTTAAAAATAGTTTCTATCTTTGAGGTGTTCACAAATTAGAGGAAGATGTAGAGAAAAAAGCATGCATGATATGCATGACATCGTGGTAAAATGCTACAAGAGAAGGATGCATTACATATGATGAGGGAAAAAGAGAAATTTAATACAGGGGAAAGTGGTCAGGGAAGATTTCATATAATAGCTAGTTTTTAAGTTGAGTTGGAAGAGGAAAAGGAGCTGAACAGCTAAAAAGAAAGAGAAAGAAAGAAAAAAAGAAAGAAAGAAAGAAAAAGAAAGAAAGAAAGAAAAAGAAAGAAAGAAAGAAAGAAGAAAGAAAGAAAGAAAGAAAGAAAGAAAGAAAGAAAGAAAGAAAGAAAAAAAGAGAAAGAGAAAAGAAAAAGGCACCAAGATTATTCCAGGAAGAGTTAACAACTTGAACAAAGGATGGCATTGTGAGCATGTAGTGTGGATTCAGAGAACTGCAACTAATTCAGTAATCCTCAAGTGTAATGTGTGAAGGGAACATAGTGACCACTGAGATTGAAGATTTAATCAGGGCCCATAGCAGGCAAGTTAAGAATGAAAATGGTGAAACATGAGAAAATTTAATTGAGGGAAGATAGCTAACAAAACAAAACAAAAAACTGATATACAAAAGTACATATATGTTGTGGTCCTAGTTTTGAAATTGATATGTATATAGAAGGGGTAAAAATGTTGGGAATAATAATTATGCCAAAACATGAATAGTTAAATTTTGAGATATAAGATTATAAGTAATTTCTCTAATTTCTAAAATGTCTATAATGTAGAAAAAACAATAAGATAAAATAATTTGCTCATGCCAAAAAGGTAGACCAAATCAAAGATACTTCACCCTCAAGTTCTTGCTCCTAACAGCTGTGCTGGATTGATAGTGTGCTGTCTTATTCATTTTGTCCCTCCAATGTCTTAACACACTGCGTGACACATAGCATGTGTCCAATAAGTCCTTATTGAACATTTGAGCTATCAAGGAAAAAAAAAAAAAAAACCCTTCCACATGGATCTAGCCTCTCAATTTCTGTCCAAATTAATCAAAACATGACTTCTTTTCAGTAGTAGCTCAGTGCAGTAGGAAGTCCAGGCTACCAAACTAAGCACTGCACACATTATCAAACCACACTAAATATTATATCCACATATAGTTTAATTTAAATGAAATAAAAATTTAGATGGAGATGTTAATGAAATTGCAGAGCTCACTCTTTCATTTAATGTGCTCAAATGCACATGAAGTATCAAGAAGTGTGACAGATACTGAGACATATGTATGGTAATATTACTTTTGAACATTTGATAATCAAATAGGGGAGATAGAGACCAGTCAAAAACTCAGTGACAAATGATAAAGTTTACAATGAAGTAAAACCAAGGGCACCATGAAAGCACAGGGGAAAGTATCATGTGAGCTTCAATTTGGATAAAAGGGGGGAAATGCACTATTATGCCTCAGGGAAGATCAGGAAATGTTTATAAAATAGGTTTTCTCTGAGAAAAGGAGAAAGAGAAGAAAAAGTTTACATCAGATAAAGAGATGTGCCGTGTTCTCTAGTGACCTTTACTCACTGGGCAGTATAAGCACTACAGTAAGCAGGATCCTTCATATGACTCACTGGTTTGAGACATTGTAATATTACCTTAAAATAGTCAACATTTTAGCTCACAATCAGTGAGCACAATCACAATCAGTGCAGTGATAGGCTATCAAACTGCTTCACTTTATATTGGGCAACACTATGTGTTAGAAATCTTATTAAATTGACACACAAATGTTCAACAATAGGAACTATGGAAAATAAAACCATACCCTGTAACGTGAACATAGCATAAGACCAAACAAAATAAGAACATTTTCTAAGAACTTTTTTTCAGGGATCATATTTGATTAGAAACTTGAATATATTCAACTAAATTTAGAAAAGGGTGAAAAAGTCAAATTTTGTTATCAAATCACTCTATTTTTAAAAAATATTAAGAGGTCTTGGCTAGGAATAAAAAGCAGCTCTACTATTCAAAAAAGAAATCTAATTCTGTTTTGTGAAAGCTACATCTGTGCAATTTCTGCCATTTAGAAGAAATAGAAAGTCTAGTGTATTTTCCTTTGGATTCATATAACTCACTAAATGTATTGATGCCGCTAGTTAAAAGGTAGCGTGATAGTTTCAAATTAAATGAAAAAAAAAATCATTTAACACTTCAGAATCTTTACAAGGAAAGGTTCACAGTGAAATTTGAATATCTATGTAAGGCAATAACAAACCTAGGTTAGGCTGTGCAGGTGTTTATTGTGGCCTTTACCTTGGTGGCTTCCACATCTCTGTGATAACTGCTCCCAGCTGGGGCCCAATTTCTGACCAGAGACTTTCCATTTTTAAGATTAATTTATTTATTTGAGAGAGAAAGTGTGAGTGGGGAGAGGGGCAGAGGGAGAGAGAGAATCTAAGGCAGGTTCCATGCCAGAGCAGAGCCTGACACAAGGATTGATCTCACAACCCTGAGATCATGAACTGAACTGAAATCATGAGTTGGATGCTTACCTGAGCCATCCAGGCACCCCTGACATGAGCTCTTTAATAAAACTTTTAATGTTCTAAACTGAAGGACGCTGCAAATAATAGTAAAAAAAATTGCTTTGTTTTATTTTATGTATTTATTTATTTATTTTAGTTATTTATTCATGAGAGACACAGAGAGAGAGAGTCAGAGATATATAGACAGAGGGAGAAGCAGACTCCTCGCAGGGAGCCCGATGCGAGACTCAGTCCCAGGACTCCGGGATCACATCCTGAGCCGAAGGCAGATATACAACGCTGAGCCACCCAGGCAGCCCTAAAAAAATTGCTTTAAAAAATCTAAAATTTAATTCTTATTTTTTTAAAGCCTCTATTTTGTTAGGTTTAGGGTAAAAATCCAATAAGTAAATAGGTGCAATATTATCACTCATTTTATTTTTTTTAATTTTTATTTATTTATTTATGATAATCACAGAGAGAGAGAGAGAGAGAGGCAGAGACATAGGCAGAGGGAGAAGCAGGCTCCATGCACCGGGAGCCCGACGTGGGATTCGATCCCGGGTCTCCAGGATCGCGCCCTGGGCCAAAGGCAGGCGCCAAACCGCTGCGCCACCCAGGGATCCCTATCACTCATTTTAAATAAGGAATGTCTGAAGCGATGAGACCCTTTGTATTAGCAAGAGAACTGATTCTCTCTGTCCAAGCGTGTACTCCATGGGCTGCATGCAAAGATTTACATCTGGTTCTATCTGGTTCCCATTGAAATAAAGCTGTTTCAGTCAGTAACAAAAACATCGTGGACTATGGCTTAAACAACAAACATATATTTATCATAGTACTAGACTCTGAGAAGTTTACGAGTAAGGCACTGGCAGATTTGGTATCTGGTAAGAACACTCTTTCTGGCTCATAGATGACAATCTTCACTCTGTTCTCATATGGTGAGGAGAGAGAGCTCTGTACTCTACATCCCTTTATAGGGGCACTGGTCTCGTCATGGGAGCTCCACCTCCAATATCTCATCAAAACCCAATTGCCTGCACAGGCACCATTTTCAAATACCATTACACTGGGATTAGGCTTCAAAGTATATATTAGGGGCACACAAATGTTCAAATCTAGAGAGCGAGAGTCTGAACTCAATCTTAGTTGCTTTATGCTTCCACTCTTGTATCAAACAAAATCTAGGTCTTAGGCTTTTATTAAGATAACTTGGTTGTAAATTATTAGACAAAATGGAACTATGTTGGAAGGAGGAACACTTAAAACTCATTACACATTTCACATTCTTCTCCAGAAATATGATAATTATCTTAAAGGACCAGTGGCTTAAATGCCCCTGAGCTCTCTGCACAAAGAATTATTTTTATTCCTTTTTAAAAATCTGTTTTGCAGTTTCAAACTTCACTGTGCGTAAGAATTAATCTACAGAATTTTAGATTTAAAACATACCGTATCTGACTCTATAATCTAACTGTATAATAGAATACCCCATGATGTTTTAACTCAGGAAAGTATCCTTGTCACAAAAGCATCCTAAAGCCTTCGAACAAGGATAGTTTACTTGTCCCAAGTCTTTTTAACCAAACTGCCAACTTCCAGAAAGACAAATAATGCAAGGCTACATGTCTCTCTCTCTCTCTCTCTCTCTCTCTCTCTTTCTCTCTCTTTCTCAATATATAAGTGTTCCCATTATTCATTTGCCAGCAAATAAATACTCAAACACTTCACTCCATCCTCTCCATCCAGGGGAATTTTCAATACTTGATCAGTCTATTTGATCACTTGTGAAATAGTTTTAAAAAAGATTGAGGGAAAATAGCACAAATGTGACTGTATCAGTTTATAAATGTTTTAGATATTAGAGACATAAATATTTTGACCTTGGTCTTTTGAAATATTTTTCACCTCTCTTTGGAGACTGTTGGTCTGGAAATTTGAGAAGAACACAAGCCTAAAGTCAGAGAAAGGAGTTCAGGGGGCCTGGGTTAAGACAAGAGCAGAGAAGGTGGAGAAAAAGAAGGTTACAGAGGCAGAACAGACCAACTGGGGAAGATGATCGATTAGAAGATAGTAGGGTCAGTGAGGTAAAATAGCTGACTCCCAGGCTCCTGGCTTGGATGATTCTGGGAATAATTCCAGCATATTCTGAAACTGTGTGATACCTAATAGACAAAACTATCTTAAACATAAAACAAACCTCTCACCAAAAAGTTTTTTGGTTCCCGTGGTCCTGAGATGATTAACATATTTTAGTTAGGAGAGCTTCTTTGAGAGATCATTAATATACAAAAAATAAAAATTAATGGTGCTTTCTGATCTGAGATAAAGAGGATGAATTCTATGTCAGAGTGATAGATGTGAGGCTCTACCAGACCTCAGGTTCTGAAAGAAGAGGCAAACATTCTAGTACGCAATGACATGGCTTTCTTCTCAGGGAATCTATAGCTGAGAAGTGGTATTTAAACCTATGGGAGTAAGAGCACCTGGGTGGCTCAGTGGTTGAGCAGCTGCCTGTGGCTCAGTTGTGATCCTGGGGTCCCGGGATGAGTCTTGCATTGGGCTTCCCACAGGGAGCCTGCTTCTCCTCTGCCTGTGTCTCTGCCTCTCTCTGTGTCTCTCACGAATAAATAAATAAAATCTTAAAAAAATAAAAATAAACCTATGGCAGTAGAAACAAAATTTTCTTCACCAGAAGATCATAGCCAATATGATAAAGAAATAAGATTCAAAAATTAGGAAGCACCTGGTCACTGTTTTTTTGATAACCCCATGGACCACCAAAAATTGTTGTTCCCACAAAAGGCAGATATCAGGGCAGCCCGGGTGGCTCAGAGGTTTAGCGCAGCCTTCAGCCCAGGGCCTGACCCTGGAGACCTGGGATCAAGTCCCATATCGGGCTCCTTGCATGGAGCCTGCTTCTCCCTCTGTCTGTGTTTCTACCTCTCTCTATCTCTCTTTCCGTCTCTCATGAATAAATAAATAAAATCTAAAAAAGAAAGAAAGGGAAAGAGAGAGAGAAAGAAAGAAAGAAAGAAAGAAAGAAAGAAAGAAAGAAAGAAAGAAAGAAAGAAAGAAAGAAGATGTCAAAATGCGGCTGAAGGGAAATGTATGCCTATTTGACCTTGGAACACACTCCAGTCACATTTTATACAGAATATGTACAAATACTCAGAAATATGTGTCTTTTTATAACCTACTATAGAGTACATTTTATTTGAAAATTGAACCAATTCTTGATTATATAGTTACAGATTACACACATGTGGGTTATTATGCTATAATAAATACTTTCATTTTTCAGCTAATTGACTTGTTGGTCCACAATACTCTATTTAACCCCATTTTGTGTCCTGGCTGACCTGACCCACAAATCTCTTAGGTGCCCTAGAAAAGCTCTCTATAGGCAACTTTCAAGCATTACCCCTGAGTCCTTAACTAAAAAAGGTAGAAGATTTATATATGTTAGCAAAGTGTTAACTAATTTTATTTTAAAAGTTAGACTGGACATAGGACCTTATTAATAAGTTCCTAAGGTGTTAGAGGAAATCTATAGATGGATGGAGTTGGGATACCAAGCCCCCCCCCCAAAAAAATGACCATTTCCTGGGCTTGGAAAATACCAATTCTTTCTGCTTACAAATAAGGATTTTATATATGCACAGAGCATGCCCAGGCAGGTACACTTTAATTACAGATTTCTTTTTAATTCATTAATTCTATATTATGGAGGACTGCCTAAGGCCTGACATTAAATAAGATCTTTACATTGACAGGCACATCTGTCCCTTTCACCTCTCTACCTTACATTCAGCACAGATGTAGTTTCAACTTATTTTTATATGCCTTGGTTATCTGATGCCAGAAACTGATTTATACTTACAAATTCCCATTCTGGAGTCCAATTCAGAATAGGTCTGTGTAATGAATCTACAGCATATCTACAAAAACATATCCTCAAACATACTATTCTTGCTAAATTTTGTACCTGTAAGGCTACTTTTGCAGTTTGATAAATAACTTTACTGTGTAGCCTAGACAAATGAGCTTTGAAATGCTTTTTTTTTCTGTTACCTTAAGCACATGGAAGAAATCTTCCCCTCACTTTCTTATTTCCTCTTATTTTCAGTGTATGGTTCTCTTACGAGAACATGGCTGCTATCTTAAAAACTCATCTCATTCTATATATATTTAATACAACACTTATAATGTCCTGATTCAGAAAAAGTAATCCTAAAGGACATTTAAACTAGCAGGAGGAAATGGTAAGGCAGACCAAAAAAAAGTACTGTCAAAAATGATAGATCTGAAATTTAGAACCTTAGAAAGAAATAGGCTGGGAGAAGCAAAATGGTATTGTGCAGCCTCCTAGTAAAATCAATATGTCTTTTGGATTGGGAGAAAAAAAAAAAAAAGGTAACAAAGTTGTTTGACAGTAAAAGGTGGAAAAGAAAATAGTCTGCAGTGAAAGTGGTTAACAAAGCACAACAAGTGGTTTTACAATTAGGTTTTCTTTGCAATAAATTCAAGGACCAGTTATATCTACTCACATGCATCTTTATTTAATGTCCTGGAGACTTTCAGATATTACTTACATTGAATATTTATTAAATACTTTAAAACTTTTCCTTTGTAAGATAAAGTAAACCCAATAGAAAGATATGAATGGCTTAACAACTAGTTCCAGACCTACAAAATTGTAACTACGGCTCACTTCAAGGTAGAACTTTGCTACTCATCCTAGAAGCTGCTTCCCTGATCCATATCCCCATCATAGCCCTCCTCTCCCACCTAAAGCAATCACTGGTCTGACTTTAATTGTAATGTTTAAATGTACTTACATAAACAGAATACTTTTATTTTGCTCATTTTAAAATCTAATTGTATCTTTAAAGTTTTTTTTTTTTTTTAATCAATAGTTTCCTTCCAGAAAATAGTTTTCTTTTCCAGGAGCATTTTCTATAATTTGGATTCTTCTAGTTGTAATCACATAGTGCAATTCAATATGTTCTTATGTTCTCTGTACATCTTTCAAATTAGAGGCTGGAGCAGACTCAGGTTCTCTCCCACGAAACTATAGGTAGTGCTATGTTCTTGTGCCAAGTGACCCATAACGTCCGGTTGCCTACCCTTTTATGATGTCAAAAGCCATCAATCATTTAGGCCTATCTCTAGTAATTAGTTAAGATAGCAAAAATGGTGATATTCCAGTTTTGACATTTCTTTTGAATGTGTTACTTGTGATATTTTTACAGAGACATTTCTCAGGTGTTATTTAGTTAATAGCACATGTAGGAAAGGTAGAATAAGTGTTTTCCTTTACTTACCAGTGTTTCAGGCATCTTTAATATGGCATTTTTCAGCCATTCAGTTTAAATGTCTTTCTGTATTTTCAATCAAGCATGACTTTATTCAAGCTATCAATCATGATACTGAAATAACTACAGAATATATTTGTCCAAGGAGTATATTGCATAAAATCAACCAAAAAGTCAACAGTTGTTGAAAAGAAAATCAATATATTCATGTCATTACCTCTAAAACACATATTTATCTGCCTGGAAAAATAAATGTTTATCTGTATAAAATGGAAGAGAGGAGGTGGTTAAAAGTCATAATGTTTTCAGAATGCCTCAAGACTAGTTGCAATTCAGTGGCCTAATTCACTTACTTATCCTTGGTGACCACCTAACAGGCTGATTCTCTTTTTATATATAATAGAAACATGGAGAGTAGCTTGAAAAAAAGAAAATCAAATATACTCAAATCTCAACTCCTCCACAATTCCTTAAAAATAATCTAATCTAGAAATGGCTCAGCTGACAAAATAATTTCTAAACAGCTATCTTGTCATTGACAATGAGAATTTTCTCTTACATATCTGTTTATTTTTCTATCTTCATATTGATTTGAAATCCTTTCCATATTATATTACTTAGGGCTATCATGCTTTTTGAACTTTTCTATCTAATCTAAAGTAGTCTGATCACCCTAAAAACCACTGAAATTTTGACTCACTCATTCCACTAATGCCTATATGGCTGTACAAATATATCAGTTTTAGCCTAGTTATTTCAAATAATAAACGTTTAATGCATCTTAGCTTTTTCCAAAGATGAAGAATCCAAACAATCAAAGAAAAGGCAAACCAAACTCATATCAAGTTCTTTCTCTGAGGAAGTTGCTGTTACTTTGGGGCAAGATCATGAAGGCAATGTTCTGATGTGGAAATACCTCTTCAAATCTTTCCAACCTGCCTTTTCTCCTTTCCACTTAAAACACAATATTGGAATTATTTCTCCCCCGTTGTCCAGGGCAATCTCCTCCTACCTGTCATGCTGTACCATTCACTTCTGATTGCATCACAATGGCTCAGCTATGTGTTCAGTTCACTTATGAGTGTGTATTAGCTGTCTGGCAAGAGGAAGAAATGTGTTAACCAAATCTTTGTTGAAGTGGAGCACATAACTCGAAGTGCTATGCAAATCCTCCTATGTTCCTGCACAAGCACAGGGCTCCTCTGCAATCGGCTTGCAGCCACTTGATCAGGTACTTGCCACTATGATGTAAATAAAAGTGATGTGAACCATTTTCAGGCCTGGTGCTTCCTACGTGAAGCCCACGCTCTTTGATCCCTCTGTTGAGACTTTGGTAGCCGGGGTTTCAAACGAAATAGCTAAAAGATGGTTGTCAAGTCTTTGGAGAGGAAAGAACTGATTCCCATGTGACAACATGTGGAGGGAAAATAAACATATTTTGTATTAAGCCATGGGGATTGTACAGGTTTGTCTTTTGCAACACCTAGCATCACTCACTCCAACTAAAATAAAGCAAATGGTTTATTGTATTTTTAGAAGAAATTACAGGAGATAGTTTGCTTTAGGGTACTGCCCTTGGTTATGTTTTTATTGTATCTTTGAAAGAAAAAAAAACAAGACATAAAACAGTCATCTTCCCTCATTCATGTGTGAGTGTCCATTTATTTGATTTCAGATGAAATCAAAGCCAAATACAAGTCATTTCTTCTGGATGAAAAGAGCCAGTTTATAAAGGCAGACAGACATGGGTTTATATTTCACCTCTGCATTTTTTCCAGTTGTGAAGCTGTGGGCAAGTTATTTAACCTCTCTGGGACATAGCTTCTTTCCTCTGTATTGGAAATAAAATATGTTTTTCCTGAATGCAGTGAACCCTATTAAGACTATAATCATATAATTTCCTTCCCTTACCTGTATATCTTTAATTGAATTTTCATGAATCTAGAAGCAATTCATTCACTAATTATATTATCTACTCATAGTTAACTAACAATATATTCTAATAACTGAAGTGATATTATCATATTATAATATGATAGCTGCTCAACAGACAGCTCAATGTAATGTATATTACATTAATAGCAGCTATTCTAAGATTTAGGATAAAAGAGATCTAAATGTAAATACTAGTCTTGCTTAATTATACTGGAAATTAGCATAAACTTGTGAGTTTCAGTTTTCTCAAATGAAAAATGGGGATAATAAAAAGTAATATGTACCTCAAAATTTACATTGAGTAAGCAAAAATATGATTAGAAGCATCTGGCAACTTCCTGGGACAAAAGAGAGGTTACTTCTCCTCCTGAAATTGTAGAGGTACTTACGAATTTCAAAAATCTTCAGAAATCTTCCTTATTTATCACTGTGAGGCAATGCTACTTTGTAAGAACTCACTGGGGACTTAAACTGATAAACTAATTCATCACAACAAAATCACAGAAAATTCTAATTAAATATCTTATGCTATTTCCATGCATAGCCTTAACACAGATACATACATTAGAAGGACAATCCCCAAATCCCTATCTAAAATTGAAAAAGAATTCCTCTGAAAGATTTAATAGTTCATATCAAATATTCCATTTAACATTCCATTCTATATACTCCATCAATCTTTTGATTGACTGACTTTGAAGCTCTATTAATGCTTCCTACAGTCAAAGTTTTAATGGAGTTTAATGGAACTCATCCAAATCTATAATAGCATATTCCCCCTAAATTAACTTATAACCCACAAGTTAATGAAATGAATGCAGCTACCATTTACCCAGAGGGAGTCAAAATGCCGGACTCATCACCAGGGAAATAGCCTAGTGACTTAGCTCCCTTCAGTTGAGCCCTGGAACATCATAACCCTGAAGGTGAATTAAAAATGCTACTAAAGCCTCATGCATCCTTTAACAAGAACATTGGGCATAGAAGAAAGTTATTTTAAACCTCATAAGAAAATTTACTAATTGTACAAATTGAACCAAACTTTCAAGACCAATGGCAAAGTCTTATGCTTTTTAAAATTTTTGGTATATAGTATTATACCTAGTGACACACCTGATAATGTTTACTGAATAAATCAATACACATATGCTATTTTAAATAAAAGGCAATTAAATAGTTACTAAAATCAGAATTCAGAATCAACTTACATTATACTATATATTCCTCCCTGAATAAAATGTCCCAGAAATGGCTGGTTTTCCCAGAAAAGGCTTTGTCCCCTCCCTTGAGTTCAGAAGTAATCAAGTGTTTGGGAAATGGGTCATTTGAGGGAAGGCTACAGAGCTGAATTTATTTACAACAGAGAACAGAAGGCTGACAAAGTGTATGGTGGAGGTGCTGGAGGCTGGGGGATTTACAATTTTCAACTATATAAAGCAATAGCATATGGGAGGTGTTAAGCAGCTGTTCTATTTCTACTCAGGAAATAGTTATGCTTAGGAGCCCTAGCCCGCAGAAATAGTAGCAATGGATCAAAGTTATAGCCAAGCAAATATTAGCTCATCATATAAAAAGAGCATTTTTAAAATTAGAGCTGTTAGAAATTGAAATAGGCTGCCTTCTGAGGTAGCATGCCCTGGTGGCTCTGGTGCCTCACTGAACAGCCAGACTTGGCATATCTCTAAAATAATGCTATCCCATTTTAGTGTGAAAGGAAAGACAAAACAAGAGAGAGGGAGAGAGAGAGGAAGAGAGATTAAGATTTCCACAAGAGCATTACCAGAAGACAAGCATAATCCCCACTAGGGATGGAAGAGTTTTGTTTATGACGATTTCTTAATGTGCCTTTTAGTTACAAAAAGGAGGGCTTCGTAACTATTCTGATATGGTAAATAACTTTCTAATAAGATTGTGAGGATTATGCAGTTTTTGTCTGACTACAGCAGAGAGGAAAGGGAGAAGGAAAAATGGAGAAGAGGGGAAGACAGACCCAGCAGTATGGTGAAATTCAGGAACCTTAGAGGAATATGCCTTGAAATTTTAGGATTAATGGTTGCATGACTTTCAATTCAGAATAGTTTCCTATCCAATGCTATGTTAAATTCTCTTATTTATTCTTTTAACAAATATTTATTGGCTACCTACCATGAGTCAGGCAGTTTTCTATGGTATAGAAATTCCATGAAGAGCAAGATACGCTCATAGACTTCTGTTCTAATTATGAAGACACGTCACAAATAAGTAAACTGATTAATATAGAATAAGATGACAAGTAAGGAAAAAGCACCATGAAGAGAAAAGTCAAAATTGGTAAAAGACAAGAGTGTGACCTCAGGAGAAAGTGGTATTTTAACATTTTATTGGGAAAATTTTTCCTGATGAGGTCATACTTGGGCAGAGACTTAAAGAAAGGAGGAATTATCCATGTGGAGACCTAGAAGATGTTTTTCAGATGGAAGTAAGAGCAAATACAAAGGCCCAAAGGTGGGAATGGCCTATGTGCTCAAAATCAAAATGAGCAAGAAGAGAGAGAGGAGCTGAAGTCACCGAGGCAGTCTTTCAAGACTTAAGCAGGTAGTGATAATATTTTGATCTGCATTTTAAACAACATGAGGAGAAAGGGTGGGTGGGTTTGGACCAGGAGGGTGTTTGCGGAGGTCAATATTGTTTACCATATCCAGGTTCTGTTTTAAAGGAGAGTTGACAAGTTTCTGATACACTGGATATATGGTGAAAGAAAAAAGAATCAAGATTTTTCTCATAGGAAATTGAATGAATTTTGATGGCCTTTAAATTTAGTAATGGAAAAAACAGGTTTGAGGGGGCAGAGAATCAAGAGTTCTGTTTTGGATGTGTTAAAACTGGAGCTCAGGACTGAGAGAAAAATAAGGATGCCATCAGCATATAAATGGTATATACAAAATAAAAGTAGGTGACTCAGTGAGATAATTTTGAGAATGAGTATAAAGATGTGAGAAGAAAGCCAAGCACTGAACCTTAGGGGAACACAACTTGAAGCAATCAGAAGCACAGAGGAAACAGCAAAGGAATTGGGAAAGCCTCATGCCCCCGACCCCGCCCCTTTGTCAGTTTGTTTGGTTTCTTAAAAATCCATATGTGAACGCAAAAAAAAAAAAAAAAAAAAAGGAATTGGGAAAGCCATGGAGATAGGAGGAAATGAGAGAATGAGGCACTTGGAAATTCAAGTAATGGATATATTTCCTGGAAGAGACAAATCGACTCTTTATTCCCTTATTGAAATAAGGCAGTGGATTTGAATAAAATAGGCTGAGAATCAAATATTGGAACATGTCACTGTGAAGGTTCTTAGTGACCAGAGAAGGAGGTTTTAGAAGGTTGATGGGGATAAAATTCTGATTGGGCTAGGCTAAAGAATAAGACTGCACAGTGAACAAGATAGTATTTTAGATTCTTTTGAAAAATTTTGATATGAAAAGGGACAGAGAAATAGAGGAGTATAATGGAAGGGAAATGTTGCTTTTGTTTTTTGTTGTTTATGTTGAAAGACATTACATCGTGCTGGCATGCTAAAGAACTTATCCTATACAAAGAGGAGTATGATTTAAAAGAGATCTAGGGTAATTAATGTGGCAAAAGTCTTATAGCAGATGAGACACCATGTACAAGTGGAAGAGGCATCCCTCAGAAGGAATAGAGACAGAACATCCATAGACAGGCAGATGGCTGTGATTTTAGAGAGGGGAATCCATTTCTCTGGATTAATTCTATTTTTTGAAGTGAGGTAAGAAGCAAGATTATGAAATGTGAGCAGAATTGGGGGTTGTTGAATGCTTAATATGATAGAAGATGTAAAACAGTTCTTTCTGAAAGTTTTTCCCAATTACATGAACAAAAATAGGACATATTCATACTTTATTAAACACTCAAAGATAGAAGAAACAAAATAAGCATATATATAAATGCATACCCTTTGCTTATTCAAATTAATAAAAAGTTTAACATGTTCATTATATTCACTTATTTTTACTTCATGATGCCTCTGTGTATCTTGCAACTTTTTTAAAATATTTTGTTTATTTATTTGAGAGACAAAGTATATGTGAACATGAGTGGGGGAAGGTGCTAAGGGAGATAGAAAAAGCAGAACCCCTGTGCTGAGCAGGAAGCCCTGATGTGGGGCTCGATCAGAGGACCTTGAGATCATGACCCGAGCAGAAGGCAGATACTTAGCCGCCTGAGCCACCCAGGTGCTCCTGTATTCTGGAACTTTTAAATTTCAGTGTGCATAATGAATTCACGATGCAAACTCTGTCATTTCAATTCTTGAACTTAGCCAAGCCAAAAGACCAAGAAGCCATCTCAGTCATTTCAATGAACTATAATTATTAATTTTTATTCAAATTTTCTTTCTCTTAGCCAATGAGTGTCTGCGGTAAGGATAGAATTCTCAGATGGTACCAAGATTCTGTGGCATTCCACCACATATACACCCTATGTAATCCCTTCCTCCTGAATGGGAATGCAGACTATAAAGGTGATGGGATATTACTCACATTAGGTTACTCTGTTAAGGTGAAGGTAAAGGGGATTTTGTGGAAGTATTTAAATATTGAATGAACTGAGTTTAAACTAATCCAAAGAGGATTATCTATATAGGACTGGTCTAATCAGGTGAGTTCTATAACTGAGGTCAAAGATATTTGAAGCAGAAAAAACACTCTAGATTAAAGATCTGGTGAGCAAAAAAAAAATTCATTCAGAGCAGGAACTTGGAGGACCTTGAGGAAAGAGTGGAAATACAGGGGATTTTCCTGATGATAGAATCTGATTTTCAGAAAGTACAATCTGAGAAAAGCAAAGATGTGAAATAGTTGCCATGAAAATGGAAAATTTCACATTTTCAATGGCATAACATTCAAGGTCTGTGATTATGAATTTTTAAAGTGAAAGCAATCAGTCTTATTAATTTTTTTAAAGTAATTTTTTTTGTTTGTTTTACTCTTAGGATACAATTATGGAAAAGTAAGAGTTTGGGTAGATTCAGGGCTGGAGTTTGGGGTGGGGGAGCGAGTAAAATGAAGGAGAAAAAGGCAAGCAAGTAAGAGCTGTAAGAGACTGATTATAAACTGTAGAATCTAAACTGTGTATAAACCAGGATCAAAGCTGATGAACCAAGAGAAAGAAATAGTGGGATCATTGGGATTAAAGTCCCAATTAGTTCAAATAATTTTTCCAGTAGGAGTCCTTGAGTGAGAGTGTAACAATGCAGACATCTATGTTATCTCCAGCCTTGAGGTAAGAAGGGGAGAAAGGGAAACAACTTTCACCCAGACAGGCTGCTGGTTTGACATTGACATGAGGCCTTTAAGCCAGCATCTGGGTAACA
Source organism: Canis lupus baileyi (assembly GCF_048164855.1). Taxonomy (NCBI): domain Eukaryota; kingdom Metazoa; phylum Chordata; class Mammalia; order Carnivora; family Canidae; genus Canis; species Canis lupus. Next base: position 14,855,818 of record NC_132867.1, read on the forward strand.
GATTATAGAAGACACAGTAGCAGACTCTATTAATTGTCTATCCCACAACTTTCCCTCATTAACTATCTCCTCTCTCATAATATTAACAGTTCCCTGATTTTGTTCAAGGGCTCGTGGTTCTCAACTGGGGGGATGGAACATGATTTTGACTCACTCCCTGGGTACATTTGGCAATGTTTAGAGACATTTTTAGTTGTCCTAAATTTGGAAGGGGCAGCAAGGAAGTGGGCTTGCTAGTCTGCTATTGTAAGCTACTAGGGGTCAAGGCCAGGGATGCTGCTAAGCATCAAAAGTATACGGGACAATGCCCATAACAATTACCCAACCCCAAAAGAAAAATCCTATTCTGAGCTGCACCTAACAATCCTGATCTCTAATATCCAACCTTCCTTAAAGGTGTAGGTACTACATGTTATGAATTAAATTCTGTTCCTTCAAAAATTTGTTTATGTTGAAACTCTAATCCCCAATGAAACTGTATTTGGAAATAGGGCCATTAGAGAAGTAATTAAGATTAAATGAGGTCATAAGGTTGGGACCCAATTCTCTCCCTGTGTATGCACACAGAAGAAAGACCATGTGAGGACACAGTGGCAAGAAGACAGCCATCTGCAAGACAGGAAGCAATCCTCATGGCACCTTGATTTGGACTTCTGAGATCCAGACTGTGAGAAAATAAACTTCTGTTGTTTAAGCCACTCAGCCCGTGATATTTTGTTACGGCAGTCCTAGCAAACTAATATACCATGTAAAACAATCTGGCTCAGGAGATGCAAGAAGAGTGCTACAGAGATTTCTGAGAAAGTTCTTACTTTTTTCATAAAAGGGCACAAATGTGTCTGGGGATCCTTTTTGCTTACCCCTTTTTCCTGTGGTGGGGAAGCAGCCACCCTGCATCCCAGACAAGCAAATATTGACCAATCTCAGAAAATTCTGAAAAATATCTACTCTGCCATTGTGACAATTTTAAACCAAACCCAGCAGCCTATCTGAGCTCTTTTAAAATGTAAATAAATAAATAAATAAATAAATAAATAAATAAATAAATAAATAAATAAATAAAATAAAATAACCTTTGAGTTGGAAAACTAGGCAAAATAATTCCTAATACATATCTGGGTTTGTTTTCTTTATTTGAAGAAAGAACCAGTTTCCTGTTGAGGTGCAATCTGGAAATATCCAAGTATTTTCCTGTATATCTTCAAATTGAAATAAGTAATTTCCTGCTCTGAAAATGACAGCAGAGAGAGAAAACAGTCAAGATGCTGGAGGGAAAAAAATCTGTTTTTTTCTGTTTCCAGAAGAAAAAAGATATTTTCTGTATTTCTGGCATAGAGAAAGCACAAAAGCTATTAATGTTGACTTATAGTTTGATTTCTATCTACAGCAGGATTAGAGTAAGAAGTTGAGCTTCTTCTCTTTCTGATTTTAACTCTTAGTTTCTATTTTTTAAAGATTTTATTTATTTGAGAGAGAGACAGAGTATGAGCTGGAGGAGGGGCAGAGGAAGAGAGACAAGCAGACTGAGTCCAGAGCCTGATGCAGGGTGATCCCAGGACCCTGAGATCATGACCTGAGCTGAAGTCAGATGCTTAACAACTAAGCCACCCAGGAACCTCTTAACTCTTAGTTTCTCATTTGACATTTGTAACTATAAATTATTGATAGCAATGTCTGAATTTTTCTTTACATGTATATATTATAAAATTTATAAAGTGATTCTGACACGTGTTTATCTCCTTAAAAATGGCATTTGTGAAGATACGTTTCTATCTTATCATCTAGTCATGAACGTTTTTTAAAAATTTTAATCTCTACTAATAAAATTCCAAATCTATTCTTTATTCCCTTTGGTAATTTTCAATACAGATCAAGTTTGCTAAGTAAACTTAAGGTTCAGTTTTGCTATTTGGAGCATTCTCTGTTGAATATATATATAGTCTAATTAAATTTTTCTGCTCCATAATAAAATAAATGATGGAAAGTTTATATTCAGGCTACATATTTTTTTCATTAGCCATATTTACCACTGGCAAGGGCAGGATATCAAAAAGAAATACATAATAATATCTAATACACTAGAGATTCCAACATAATTTGTGCTTTTTAGTCACAAAGCAAGCCTGACATTGAGAATCAAGAAAATCAAAATTTTCACTAAATTGTTTGTTAGAAACTCAGCCATAATAGAATGGCTGTGCTTGCGGCACATGGGTGATTCAGTCAGTTGAGCATCTGAGTCTTGGTTTCTGCGCAGGTGGTGATCTCAGGATCATAAGATTGAGCCCCACATGGACTCCACACTCAGCGCAGAGTCTGCTTAAAACTCTCTTTCTCTCTGCCCCTTGCCCCCAAATAAATATATTTTTAAAAATATATTTTTAATTTGTCTTAAAGAATTGCCAAATCATTGCTAAACAGAAATTGGCCACAAGTTACATATCAATTCACAGAGAGGCTACATCATACTTGAGAACACATGCACTCTATAAAACATGTAGGTGTCCTTCATGGAATTGGCCACAAGTAGCCACCACTTATTGTAATCCTATCTTTCATCAATAAGTTTATAGCACTTTAAATATATGCACTTAACCAAATCTCAGGATCAAAAATGGATAATTACAAATATAATTCTCATGTAAAGATACACTGTTGGACTCTATAAGTATTTAAAATAGTACCAGAATTCGGCCAGTTATGAATTACAATTGTAGTTAACCTTTGATTATTTTTAGTAGCTACGTGTTCCATGAATCTATTACATTAATCAGCTTGTTTGAACCTCTATCAGTTTTATGAAGCTGGCATTTTATTATCTCATTTTACCAGAGTAGAGGTGGGATTTAAAACTAGAGGGGGATGGGTGTCTTGTTCCAGAGTCTTCTCTCAACAACCACATTCATTGCCTCTTGCACAACACACTTTCAGAATTATATGATAGCTATGATAGCTAAAATGATTAAAGATTTCCTGAACATATAATAGCAAAACAAAAACTAAAATCCAGGTGTGCAATCCCAGGGCCATTGCCTTTCTTTTAGAGAAATTCCTTGATGTAGAAATACACTACGTACAAATGCAACCTGACTCTAATCCATTATGAACACTAAAAATTAAACAGCATTGTTTCACATCTAAGAATTCATGGAAGGCTAATAACAGTATAGATAATCCATGCCTCTATTAAGAGTTTGAACTAAGCACTGTTTTTTTTTTTGATAAATTTACATGAATCAGAGACTCTAAAGCCTTTAACTGTACAAAAAGAAAAGAAAAAAAAATGTTGCAGTGTTTGAACATTTGCCACACCCACGAAAGTCTTTATCTGCTAGGATTTGTTCATCTCTGGCAGTTTCTCGGCCTCCTGATTCTGATCTTGCCCTTCCTACTTCTCCCCTTTTCCATCATCTGTCTGCGTCAAAATGTAGTGTGTTTATAGAACATGCATCAACAAAGATTTGCTCACATTTGCACCCCTATAAATTGGTAATCCTATTTCCACTTTCTTTGACAGGATCAAATCATCCATGCAATTCCTCCATATATAAATAAACTTTTATTTCATTTTCATACTAATAAATATTGAGAAAGAATAAAGACTTTTAAACATTGCATTGAAGATTATTGCCAAGATTGTGAAAGAGTATAGAATGATAGAAAAGTGAGAGGATAGAAATGAGGAGGTAAAGCAAGAAGAAGTGAGATAGGTTTTTTTTAATGTTTTATAGAAATGGTTACAAATAGCCAAAGAGAACATTTACTTATTTTCTTTGAGAGGTTGGGGATGTTACTAACCATTTTCATCTAATCACATTTAAATTTCTTGGACTTCAGTATGAAAGGTAAAATAAATATTATTATTCACTTTTTAAAAAATGAGGGAATAGGGTACAAATATAATGGATGAAATGCCAGAAGTCTTCAAGCTACAACACACTACAAATAAGATTTAAATGCAGGTTTCAAATTCCAGTCTTTGCTCTTTCCCCCAGAATCACACTGGACATATATGTTGCCCAGCTTTCGGCTTAAAAACAAATGAGTAAAATATTGATAGAAAGACTTCTTTTTATTTTCCCCTGCAGCTTCCTTGAGTTTGCAAAATGGAAAGGTTAGTGTGTATAAGTTAAATATGGACAAGTGATATTTTTGAATGAACAGAGGACTGAAACTTGGGGATTGTCTATCTGGTAAGCACCAACAACTAAGGGATATCTAATGAGCTTGAAAAAATTGAATTTATTGGAATATAATATTTCACTTCACATAGGAAATATGGATTCCTACTCAAGAGAAATAAATAGAATGAAAATTTCTTGAGTTCTATTTCTAATGAATTATATTTAAGTGAATAGTTCTATATCTATCTATCATCTATCTATCTATAAATCATCTATCTATCTATCTATAGTTGTAGTTGTATTAATATAAAATTTTATGGTGTCATAGACTCTTTTACATAAACACCAAGGCAAAATGCTGACTAGTCAATTCATTGGGGGCATGACAAGTTACTAATCTGACTAGTCTCCTTCATTGTTTTCACCTGATCTGGAAAATATCTCAGTGCCTGTTCATTTTAACATCATTGTTATCTGATGAGAACATTGAGGTTCAGAACCCACAGGTAATATATTCTGGTAGGGCTGTTTTCTCTTATGCCTGCATTTCTAAATTAAAAATTCACAAAGCCTTATAAAAGTTTATAAGAACTTAGAAATTGCTATTTCTAGCATGTAGAATAGGGGGGAAAAAGTCAGATTCCAAGGTTAGAAGGTCCTTTTGCTTATTACATAGGGAAAATCATTTTTTTACCAGCTCTCCAAATAAAAACCTTGTGATTTCAAAGTCAGTTTTTCTCTTCCTTACAAGTTACCAAATCAAAGCACCTCAAATCATCTACCACAGGAATTGTATGACTGCTTTGATTTTAAAAATAAAGAGAGGGATTTTGGAACAAAATTGTCCTGTGGAAAATGAAAATATTTTTTTTTTTTTATTTTTAAGCCACAGCTGTATGACAAGGTCATTTTCACCAAGTTAAAGATGCACTAAAAATTACTACTTTTGAAAGCCAGCTGTAACTGTAGATAATGCTCATTTCAACAAGGAAACTAATGGGCAGTGAGAGACCCTGATGAAAGCCATGGAACTTCTCCATATAAAAATGTACATGCATTCAACTACTTGTGTCTAATTTTCAGAGAGTCCTGGGGCCTAAAGAAAGTTCATCTAATTCCACAGGTTAAAAACCCTGAAAATGAAAACATGACTGTTCTTCAGTTTGGAGTGGCTGAACTGTGAAGTAAATTAACTGTAAGTATGGCAATAAAAATGATCACCCAAGGAATTGTTCATTTTCTTTCGCACAATCTAAAGATCTCCAATAATGCATATGAATGTTAAAAATTCAATTCTTTCTAAATCCTATAATTAATTCATGCAGGGATGCATAAACCAGTCTGAGTAAAATGGCTTTACCTTAGTTTCCTTATATAGCTGGTTGAAATGGGCCCAAGAGCTTAGTGATATGTACAAATCTATTTTTTGTACTTTTTCAGAGACAAATTATTTTAAAATCTAATGAATCCTTCCCTTTTGCTGTAATATATTCACAAATGAAGGTTCATGAAATTCATAAATAGCTAATGTACTTCAAATATTGAGGCCTATCATTTTTCTCTTAAGAACTCTAACACATTCCTCCCTCTACTTTCTATTTATAGGCAATTGGAAGTGCCTTTTTAAGTCTAAAATAGTTGTATGTATATTAGTTAATAATTGCCTCTACTTCCCCACCACTCAATGATTCTAACTTCTTGCATTCTAGTTCCATTTTCCCATAGAACATGTATTCTCAAAGGATCCCAGTGACATCCTAATCCCTAAATCCATACATCTATTCACAGTCTCCTTTTGGTTTAGAACTATGCACTTTTAAGAATGTGGGGTTTGAAGTCACAGAAAACAAAATTTTAATCTCTTCTCTTTCCTTTATCAGTAGGTTCTCTTGAAAATTAAGTGAAACAATGCATAAAGGAAGTAATAAAAATGTAAGATGGTAAATCATTTATTTCCTAAAAGTGTCTTCAGCTTTTTGACACCAGATTATTGCAATTACTGTTTCTCTAGCCAGTCTGTTTTTCCACTATTCCTTAAATGTTCACGTTCTTCGAGTTGTTCTTTTCGGTTCCCTTTTCATTCTATATTCTACACCATCCCTTTTAGATGATCTTGCACCTTTGCATGGATTTAAGTATACACCTTTAATAATGGCTTCCAAACCCATATCACCAGCACTGAATTACACTACTTAATTCAACTCTTGTATTTCTTGTCTGTAATTTATCCATAGATGTTCCACAATGGCCTCAGCTCAGCATATTAAGAACAGAATGCACCTCCTTCCCAACAAGTCTATTGTTCCCTTATTTAGTTAATGACGTCAGCATGGTCCTGCTTAACTCAATTGAATCCTTGATCTCCACCATGCTCTCATCTCTACATTCAATTAGTTGTCAAAATCTGTGGGTCCTATGCTCCCAGTTCGTCTTGGGTGACTCCCCTGATACAGTCAAAGGACACCTAATTAGTTAGTATCACCTCCTGGGGTGTCTTCTTCCACACCTAATTCCCCTTCCACTTTAACCATACTAATCCTCTCTTAAGCAGCAGTTAAGAGGGTTTTTGTTTGTTTGTTTGTTTGTTTGTTTGTTTGCTGGTTTTTTCGAAGCAGCTTTCATTTTATTCCCTAATCCGGCCAATATTTATTGAGTGCCTATTATATGTCTTTTGTGTTAAGAACCATCCAACAGAACTGGGCATTTTTAAACAACTTTCCAAGGTCTCTTTTCTGAACAATTTGCCCAGCCCATCTATTATTCTACTTGTAACTTATGTCTGATCGTCTCAGTTACTAAATGATTGACACCCTTCTTGTTCCTGTATGCCTTCATCCAATGCTGAAATATTTCGGCGGGCCTGGTGGCTCAGCGGTTTAGTGCCACCTGCAGCGCGGGGTGTGATCCTGGAGACCCGAGATCGAGTCCCGCGTAGGACTCCATGCATGGAGCCTACTCCTCCCTCTGCATGTGTCTCTGCCTCTGCCTCTCTCTCTGTGTGTGTGTGTCTCTAAGAATAATAAAAAAAAAAAAGTCTTTTGGCCTTCTTAGTTATTCATTGAACCAATGTATATTAGTGCCTGGACACAAAAGTTGGCAGAATTCTTCAGTCCTGCCCTCTGAGTAAAATGTTGTATTCAAATTCTCAGGGAGTTTAATTCACATTCAAGTATTTTATTTAGTTGCTGAAAGTAACTCCCTTCATGAAAAAGTTGAATGGGACAAAGCTACTCTCCTTCTACTCCCATCCAAACCAACCTTGAGATGTTTCATTTAAGACTCAGATACCACTTAGCTCTGAAAATCTTGTACAACCTCTTACTTAGTCCATAGAACCTAAATAATTGGTCTTAACTTCTAAAATTAGACATAACTGGATATAAGTTAACTTGATTTTCAAATTATTTTCTACTAATTGTCTTCCTCTACCTCATGCTTTTATTAAGCCTTACTAATTGCTTTTTCTCCAAAACAATTTGTTTTGTTTTTTTTTCCTTTCCATAAAATTCCCTGTGATTAGAATATCCTTCCTCTCCAATTCTGTCAGAATCATACATATTTTTTAAAGCTTTTATTTATTTATTCATGAGAGATACAGAAAGAGAGAGGCAGAGACATAGGCAGAGGGAGAAGCAGGCTCTCTGCGGAGAGCCCAATGAAGGACTGGATCCTGGGACCTATTCCTGTGACCATGGGCTCATGCCCTGAGCCAAAGACAGACAAAAGGCTGAGCCACACAGGGGTCCCAGAATTATACATATTTTTAAGGCCCAAGCTGGTTATCACTTCTTTTATAAATAAATTGTTTCATGATCAGTAAATCCAGAGAGAATGTCTTTTTTAATGTTTGGAATATATATATGGATCTTGTCATTTTTCTAAGTTAAATTTGAGGGTTTAATTTCACTGATAATAGCCTTATCTCCCCCATTAGAATACAATAGTTCTTATTAACTATTGTTTCTCCTACAGTACATTCTATAAAGTCCTTATACAAAGATAAGTCATGAAGATATGTTAGAATAGTCAAAATATCAATGCATTAATCTTCTTCTTCTCCCACCTCCAAACTAGAATAGACATCTAGATACATTGAAATATAACAGGAAACACAGTGAAATAATGAGGTAAAAAAATATAGATATCTAAGTACTCGCCTTCGGAGCACCACTAACTAATGAATTCTATAACTTTGGACAGACTGTTCAACATCTAGCACTGGGGAGGAAGACACGCTTTTAACAGGGAAGTGCCTGAGGAAAGATACAGGTAATAACTGCCAGGATGTATGGGATGTGGAAGTTTGGAAGGTGGGCTCCAAAGTGATAAAAAGATTTGAGCCTTGATTTTACCACTTATTATTAGTGTCACTTCGGTAATTTCACCATTTGTGGCTTATTTCCACACCAGTAAAATTAAGATAATAACAAGGTGGTTTGAGGATTTGATTAGTTAATAAAAATAAAGCAGATGAAACAGTGTCTGGAACATAACAACCTAGTTATTATTATCCTTAACCTTTATCTTTTACCCTTCAAAAAACTGGGAATCGTACAGTTGATCTTAGACTCTATTACTTATTTAGCTCCTGTACTCTAACGCAGTAATATGAAAATAAGTTTGTTATTCCAAGTATTTTATATTCAACGATGTCATAATTGTTCTATGGAAATGCATTTCTTTTTTTTTTTTATGATAGTCACAGAGAGAGAGAGAGAGAGAGAGAGAGGGGGAGAGGCAGAGACACAGGCAGAGGGAGAAGCAGGCTCTATGCAGGGAGCCCGACGTGGGACTCAATCCTGGATCTCCAGGATCGCGCCCTGGGCCAAAGGCAGCGCTAAACCGCTGTGCCACCCAGGGACCCCTATGGAAATGCATTTCATCTTTCACTTATATTCTACAAATTGAGATCCTTTGTAAGGCTTACTTTTACTTAATTATTGTCAGTTGATATAGTGAAAAGTTGCCTGATAAGGCACAAAAATATATAGCCCATATCCATTATTATTAGGGAGGAAAGGCCAAAATTGTGCTGTAAATTGGATATTTATATCAGTTTTATTCGTCAAATAAATTAGAATGAAATTTAACAAGACAGACATACGGCATTTTACTTTATAATGACCATGAAAAAGATTCAGTGATGGTAGTTTTATATTAAGCTCTTAAGTCTTGAATACACATCCAGCTGATGCTTGGGTGAGCACAGCCATTCCCATAAGTTTGGAAACAAACTTCTCAATGTTTTTCCTGACATTTTTCTTGTTAAATTTAAGAGAGAGGTAATAAACAATATTGGTTCTTCAGAGCAGAATATGCTTCAGGGACTCTATCTTTTATAACTATATGTTTTAAGAAGTGTTCTAAAGTTTTTATAAATGCTTTTTTACTTCACAGGTGCTTGAGGCTGGAAGGGATCCTGAGAGGTCATCACCCTGCCTTAAGGCAGAGTGAATCTAAAGTCTCCTAGAGGAAAATGATGAAGACTTTAAGAATTCCACTACTCTTCTGCAGGACCACCCTCCTCAATCCCCTGTTCCTGCTCCTCCAAAACAAATCCATCTTAGTAAGGTATGCACACAAGAACAAAGCCAGTTTAATTTTTGTTTTTTAATTGAGGCATAACAAGCTTGAGATGTGATGATTAACTTAAATACAGAAAATAATCCTTAATAGAAAAAGTCTCAATATTGGAATGCCTATTATTAGCATCATCATTAAATTCAGCTATTATTTTTCAATCATAATGACCTAATTAAGTTTAAATATTTGTGCACTACACATTAATAGATATTCCTCTGAATAGAGTGCTGCCCCCAAATTTTATCACTTTAACAAAAACGGAAACTGTTGCTTAGCAATAAGGAAAGACAAAAGTTTAAAAATGCATCTCAAAAGCATATTGTAGTCAACCATAAGAAGTCAGAGTAAATGATGATATCTAAAAGAATGCTTGAATGTGGAAACTCAATGAGAAAAGAACTGTTTCCTATTAGCTTTAACAGCAGGGTTTGTTATCATTTAAATACACGCTCTAATACACTTAGTGTTTTGTGCTACATTTAACAAGATTAAGTGAACACACACTGTTTCAACTCAAATCTTTATCGGAAATCAGAGGCAAGCCTCATTTCTTGCCAAAACATTCTCTTGTGGCTCATTCTTGGAGCAAGTTCATATAAGTAAATCTGTTTACCCAGGTGGACCACTGATCAATTAAAGGATTTTCCTTTCAGGTAATTCTGCTTTACTGAACTTTCAAAACTTTATCTGGAAATTCTAAAAAATAGATGCATCTGATATGCTATAAAGTCTATAATTTGTAATAAAATGAAAATGGTATTCAAATATAGCAAAGAATTAAAATAAATGAGAAGAATAAGCCATTAGAGTTCTTACGTGATTTCATTATAATGCTACAAATAATTAGATTCTGAGAAAAAATAGTAGATACTAGATAGCTTACCCAAAAAACAAAGTGTCTCATTGTCTCATGTGTTAATTTCTCCCTTGATTGAAAAAGCTTGAACTACCTGAAGTAAGCTTCCAGGAGCATTACAAAAGAGGTGCCCAATTCTCAATTTACAGATAATCTTACTGAAAACTTTAACCTCATATCATCCTAGACATCAAATTCCCTTTTAAAGGACAATATATCTCTAGTTTCTTGCATTTTATGTTATCTTATAAGGTATTTCTCCTTGCATTTATATGGTGTAAGTATATATATTTTAAATCTAGTTCACTATGCATCTCTATTTTACAAAATATTTTGTATGTTCATCTAGCTCACATTCAACAGATATAGCTTCCTTTTATAAAAAATTATGTTTGTAAGTAATAAAATAGTACAACTCTATGACACCTGAAATGAAAGTGCTTTTGCCACACTTCTATTTGTATTGTAAGTAATTTAAAAATCCAGTTATTTGGGTATCATATCTGATGGGTCTTTGGCATTTTCAATTATTTATAGTTATTTATAAAAGACTAAAATCTTTTTTTATACTTTTCTGAATCATTTACAATCAATGACATGATGACAAGGTGATACTCATATTTTTTGTGGTAGGCAGAATAATGGCCCCAAAAATGTTTGTGTCCTTATTCCTTGACTTATGAATATATTATCTCACATGGCAAAAGATTTTGCAGATTTCATTAAGGATACAATCGTGAGATGGAGAGCTTATCCTGTTTTACCACAGTGGGTCCAATCTAATTCTTAAAAGTGAAGAATCCACCCTGACTTTGGTTAAAGAGAAAAGCTTAAAGACAAAAAGATCAGAAAGATGGAATGAGAAGAGGAGCTGGCTTGCACTGTTTGATCTGAAGAGGAAGGGGGGCATGGGCCAAAGCATGCAGGCACCCTCTAGAAATTGGAAAAGGCAAGATACAGGTTCTCTCCTAGAATCTCCAGAAAGAAGTACCAACACTTCAGTCTTAAATTGGTGAGACCCATGTTATACTTATCACCTCCAGAACTGATTTATTAATTCATTTATATAATTTAGCCACTGAAATTGAAGTAATTTGTTCCGGCAGCAATAGAAAAATAATTCAAAATTAGAGTTTTGCATTTTTCCCCAAATTGTTAAAGATTCACCAACTTCTTTCTGTGACAATCCATTTACTATGTCTACCTATAGTCTTGCTTTCTTCCTGCATTGTAAATTTGGTGAGAGGAGGGAGCTTTTATGATAACTGATCACTTTTGTGCTAGTGACTAAAAAGTTGGAGCATAATTTTAGCTTGTTTCTAGTACACTTAGTTTTTAAAGCTTATCTGCAATCATTCTCTATACTAAATTTACTATTGGATTTAACTATTGTTTTCCCAATCTTCTTATCACTCTGTCTTATTCTTTCTTAACTACTCATTTTAGTCTATACTAAAACTTTTTAAGTCATCATGAAACTTTCATGAGGTAAATAAATATAAAATGCATATTATGAATGGATGCACACTGATATGCAATACATGCAATAGACTTATCTCCTCTTTTCACACTCCCTTTATAACATTTTACATCTTTTTAGACATTTTCCTTCCCTTCCCACTCTTCCAAACTTACCCCAAATTAAGAAAATCACAAAAAAGGTAAAACTAAATGTACTCATTTTCCAATCACTATCAAGGATTTTTTTTTCCCCTTCATTTTCATTGTTGCCACCAGTCTCTGAATAATTTTCATCTTAAGCCATTTCCTATCAGTAGAATTGTTTAGACTGAGGCATGATTTTAAAACATAGAAGGGAGCTTTTCTTTTGAAATACCAGGATCCCAAAGAGGCAGAAAAACAATTGTTTCCTTCTTACAGCACTGCCAACTGTAGAGATGGAGAAACTAATATTTAAACTCTGTGTAAGCAGGGGCACCTGGGTGGTTCAGTTGATTAAGAATCAGGCTTTGGCACAGGTTGTGATCCTGGAGTCCTAGGTTCAAGACCCATGTGAGGCTCCCTGTTTAGCTGCGAGCCTGCTTCTCCCTCTCCCTCTGCCCCTGAGCCCTGTTCGGATGCTGTCTCTCTCTGTCAAGTAAATAAATGAAATCTTTAAAAATAAATAAATAAACTTTGTGCAAGCCACCAGTAAGTATTATTTCAATATTATTTCCCAACAATGCTGTCAAGGAATTATGAGTCCCATTTAATATTAAGAACACTAAAACTCAGAATATTTTATTTTCCAAGGTATCTAGGTGTCAAATGGCAAAGTATAAACTTGTTTCTTCCTATTGCAGTGATTTTAAAAGTGAGCTATATAAATATCAAACCAGGTATCAGTTCCACATTTAAAATTTTACTTTATAGTATCATTTCTGTAAATAATATTGTCCTGTAGTAACATAAATGTATTCATAAACAATACCAGTAGAGATGTCTGCAAAGTAGTATTTCACTTTAATGTATGTAAAATTAATCCCTGGACTTTGTCATATTGAAATATATTTAAGAATTAAAATTGAAGGTAGCTAAGGTGCTATTTAAGAGATGGTGCATCTCCTTATAAAACATGAACTCTATATAGTCACCAGGAGAAAATAACTTGGGAATCAGGAGTCTTAAGTTCTGGGCTCAACTCAGTTACCTACAAGATATGTTAACTTAAAAAAAAAAAGACATGTTAACTTTGCAAGTTAAAAAATATTGTCTACTACTGATCTGTTTCCTGAAAAAAAAAAATCAGAACAATGGTGACTTCCTTATGGGTTATCTTCTCATGGGTAAATGTGATACATCATACATGTGCATGTCCCAGTGCCTCACACCCTTTTATTGAACAAATTTATGTGTTGAGTGTATTAATGAATTATCAAAAGATACCTGGAGAATTTCTTATATCAAATTAAACAAAAGGTTATTTGTTTATAAAATATTATATTGATCATATTATGTCTACCTATATAAATATTATGCCTCACCTTTAAAGAGAAGAGTAAAATATGAGAAGAGAATATAGCATAATATGAATTGTGGACATCTAGAAAGAGTATCTTTGGGAAGAAAAAGAGTGAAAGTGCATCTGTGACATCATGTTCTCTTAGGCTATGTGTTTTAGTATCAAGAGCATCTTCTTTAAACATAAGTAATTCTCAAATTCTATCCCTACTATTTATTTAGTTGGTCTCGGCTAAGTTACTGATATATTTTGAACCTAGATGTCTTCATATGTTTATAGTGGCTTTAATTATTACCTTGTCCAGTGTTTTAACAGGCTAGTCGTTCATTAAAATCTACAGTCTCTTTTTCCTCTGAGCACACAGTTGAATTATATTCCTCAGCCCTTTTTGTATGGCCAGTCATAGGCTTACATGCTGATCAATGAGATATGAGGAGAAATGAAATGTGTTCCATAAAATCTTTCCCATACAATCCTCCTTGTTCCCTTGCCCTTTCTGTCTAATGGAGGGGAACTCCAAGGGAAATCTTGCAAGCCAGAGGCTGGAGACAGAGCCATTGGCCCTCAGGGGTCGTAAGTGACTCTGAGCAAAGCCCTCCTATTACTATGACTCACTATTTTATGTGATAAACAATCAAACAATTACCTTCTATAGTCAAACCATTTTACACTTGGCTTGTTTTGTGATCACAGATTAATTTGTGTGTGTGTGTGTGTGTGTGTGTGTGTGTGTGGTTTAGAGTCCACTCAGATATTTCTCAAAAAAAAAAAAAATAGATGTTCGTTGTAGATATCTAATTAGTTTTTAGTTGCTATAAGAGAAATTACTACAAACTTCACAGCCTACAATAGAACATATTTATTATCTCACAGCTTCCTTAAGTCGGGAGTCCAGATATATCTTCTCTGGATCCTTTACTAAGCATGTCATAAGGATGCAACAAAATGTCAGCTAGGACTAAATTCTCATCAAAAGCTTTTTCCAGTGGTCCCTTGCAACTGAAAAACCCATGGCTACTTGCTTTTCAACAGGAAAAAGATTCTCTGATATCCAGATGCTTTTTCAAAAGGCTTATTATCTGATTAAGTCAGACTCACCCCCCAAAAAGTCTCTTCATTCAAAGTCAACTGATTAAGGACCTTAATAACATCTACAAATATTTTCTTCTTGTCATATAACATAAACAATCATGGAAGTGATATCCTACCACCTGTGCCATAGTTTATTGGCTAGAAGTTTTCGCAGGATCCACACACAAGGCAAGGAGATCGTACAAGAGATGACTAATCAACTGTCTCTACCACAGTTTTCTGTTCTTACAATGGTAATCAGAGAAACATAAAATATTAGCACAATTAGAAGTAAAGAGAAGAAAGTGCCATGGGAAGCTCCCAGTATCTCAGTGCATTTTGTTAAGTTATATCAAAACGACTTGGGTATGAAAACAAACTCTGGAATAGTTCAACCCTGAAATTTTTTTTATAAATTTAGTTTTTATTGGTGTTCAATTTGCCAACATACATAATAACACCCAGTGCTCATCCCGTCAAGTGCCCCCCTCAGTGCCCGTCACCCAGTCACCCCCACCCCCCGCCCTCCTCTCCTTCCACCATCCCTAGTTTGTTTCCCAGAGTTAGGAGTCTTTATGTTCTGTCTCCCTTTCTGATATTTCCTACCCATTTCTTCTCCCTTCCCTTCTATTCCCTTTCACTATTATTTATATTCCCCAAATGAATGAGAACATATAATGTTTGTCCTTCTCCAATTGACTTACTTCACTCAGCATAACACCCTCCATCAACAAATATTTTTTTAAGTGCTTTCTATATGCCCATTGGTAAATGTTCTGAGGACATGAGAGAAACATTAAATATAAGATCTCTGCACAAAGAGCATGAAACCAAGAGGGGATTCAAGGGATTTATCCACCACTAAATACTAAAAAAATAGAACTTCATCCAACAGTGTGAATGTAAGAATATAGTATATAATACATATAACACAAAAAATTTATGTTAGCTGACTACTCACATTATCAATAGAATCTCCAGTCAACAGTAGGCTATTAATGATTAAGTTTTGGGCGAGTCAAGTTATATGCAGATTTTTAACTGTATGGAGATCAGTGACCCTAATGCCTGCATTGTTCAAGAGTCAACTGTATATATATATACCTATATATACCTATATATATATAGGTATATATACACACATACCTATTTATATATACCTATTTATATACACCTGTGCATATGCATATGCACAGATGTGTACATGTATATATAAATGTGTATATGTCTTGTAAGTGCTTTAAATTTACATAACTTATATCATATTCTCTGTCACATGTTTTTTTTATTTTTCCTCAAATTGTTATGTAGATATATTTCCATTCAACTGAGAAACATGCTATCAAATAAAATGATAGCAATATAAACATAAGCATTGTTTCAATGGTTTTCCTACTGTAAACACCACTGAGATAAATCCAAATCTAAACCTTGTTCTTGTAGGCAAGAGTTTCTAGTATGGGATTTCTGGGGCAAAATCTACGTATATGCCCATGTATTTTCTAGATACTGGCAATTACTGTTCAGAGCTCACTACTCTGTACTCTTAGCGAGCATATATTGAGGTACCCGTGTCTCCACAACCTTTCCAAAATTAATACCATCAGACTTATTTTTTCATTATGGAGGGTAAAGATAGAATTTCATTGTCTTTTTTTTTTTTTAGATTTATTTATTTATTTATTTATTTATTTATTTATTTATTTATGATAGACATAGAGAGAGAGAGAGAGAGGCAAAGACACAGAAGGAGGGAGAAGCAGGCTCCATGCCGGGAGCCCAAGGTGGGACTCGATCCCGGGACTCCAGGATGGCTCCCTGGGCCAAAGGCAGGCACTAAACCACTAAGCCACCCAGGGATCCCCCTGTCTTTTTAATATATTCTCCAATGCCAGCAACTGAGAGCTTTCTCAAATGTTTCTTTCAAAATTTCTTATAATGTTATTTTTACACTTCAGATGCAGTAGGTGTTTTAGCACAAGAGAGACTTGCAACTAAAATATATCAAAATAATTTAGAGGTAAGGCCACGATATGAAAATATTCTTGTGGTAGGACAAGGTTCAAGAAATAATTCTGTTAATTGATATCAAGGAAAATTAAATTGACATTCTAGAAAACTCCCAAGCACTTGAGGAATGACTTGTCATTAAGGTTACTGGCTCTAGAGGCACAGCTCCAAATGTCGGGGTTTTTCTTTTCTACTCTTACAAAAGAACCATGTTTTTTTTTGTTTTTTTGTTTTTTTTAGAACATAAACCTCTCTAGCTACTGGATTTAACAGTTACAGAGCCTAGCTGGGCATGCTTAACCACTTTTCAAATGCATATGAGAATTATCCTTCCTAAACTCAGTTTAGTCCTAAATATAAAGTTATAAATGTGACAGCACCCATGTGTATTCTAAAGCACTATACAAAAGTAAGGTATCTTCATTACCTAGTGTTATTGGAATTAATTTCTGGGAGATTGAGTAGTGTATTTCAAGTGGCCTCCAATTACAAAGACACATCTGAATATAAGAAGTGAACACATTTCTTTTAAAATTATGCATACTGAAGCAAAATCCACCCTGGAATTCCCCTATATAAATGAAAGTTCAATTTCCTTAGAGTATATGCCATCTCATTCCCTAGTGTGTAGCAGCAAATTGTTTGCTTTTTATTTTGGTGCTATAAATGCCAGAGAATATTTCTCACATCATTTACACAGAGGCTTTGGTCCTCAATAGATGGAAATGTGAACTAGGTTATCCTTGCCAAAGTCAAAAAAAAGTAACTATGGAAGTCACATTTCACATTTCAATAAGAAAAAAGTCCCTAGATCAAGAGAATCGTTTTTGAGATGACAAATCTTTTGTTTTATTCTGGTCTGTGTTTTCACAGAGTATAACCTTACAGAATGATTTTTATGGTATTTCTGAATTCCCGGAAGTTCAGAAGAACAAGAACTACAAACCATGATTATCCACAAGTTATTGCTGTACATGCAAACTCTTGAACCACAATCACCATTGTCACTCCTTTTATGTGAAGAAAATAATGCAAATGATTTCCAAGGAGTGGATCACATCTACACTTGAAGCATTGGATGAATATCTTTAAATTATCTTTTATTTTTATTTCAATACATGTACAATGCAATAGTGAGCAGCAGTTTATAATACTTGACTAAATGTCAGTAAGTGAAGAAGTTTTGGCTGACATCACCCAACCATTATGAGTGTATATAAATATCCAGTATGAATAAGATTCTTTTCCAGAGAATCCATATAAACACAATCTCTCTCTCTCTCTCTCTCATACACACACACACGCACGCACGCACATGCACACACACATGCACACACACACATAAACCCTTGGGGATAATCTTTCCTTCAGGGAAAAAAAAATGGGTCTGTAAATCAACTTTCTTTAGACACAATGGCTAGTTATTAGAGATCTCATCTTTTCAGCTAGGCAAGATAATTTCCTAAAAGGTTTCCCCAAAGTAGATTTTGAATTGGAAAACAGTTACTGTAAATTAATACAACATCACTGGTTTGAGAGGAAAGATTTATGTGTTCTTCCTCCAAAGGCTAGAAACTTGAACAGTTCTTTGTTTAATATTGTCCTCTTCATGTCGCCTTTTTTTATAAAAGAAGCCTGAAGAGCTCTTTGCCATGAAGGCCACATTTTCTATTAAACATAACTAATCAAACACACATGCATACTATGTGTAAATGACATTCACTTCAGTGTTGCTACTTCACCTAGTAAAAATGCTTCAAAACAAACACTTCTTAAATGGTCATTTTACCCTCTGCTTTTGGAAGTACCCCGGCTTCAGAAAGTTTTATAAAACAGATTTGCTATTGATATAACATGGCAATTTGCATTATAATCTATATGAACTCACAATCCTAAAAACTGTTTAGAAGGCGCTTTGATAATGGACTGAGCTCACTGATTGGTTGTCTTCTGTTTATTTCAACTTACTATATCTTGATATTATGTTTTTAGTAAATTTTACTTGCTTGTTTTTACCTCAAATCATATTCAAGAAAGCCTATAGCTATTTGGTTATAGAATAAGAAATATTAATTTGTTTTTCACATGAACTTATCCAAAGGTACCATAGTAATCAAATTGTACAAATGTTTATACTTCATAAAATTATATATGTTAGAAAATAGCTATGTCCCACTTTATAGTCTATTTGTTTTAAGGGGTACAATTTAGTGACAATTTACCCAAATCCTTTCAATTTAGTAATAAAGTGCTATTAATTTTTTTTAAAAATATTAAACACATCTCAAGAAATAGTTCTACGAAATGAGTTATAATTATTAATTTGATAGATCTGAATGAACAAAATGAGATTTAACTTTGTGAAAAGGTCAGCATGTAGATTTTTCAGCTTCTAGAAGTGACCTTGAAAGTCGCTGCTGGTAGAGTTGTATCTGGCATTGAGGTTGATATGAGTGAGTGAATCCAAAACTTACCAAAGTCTGTTCCACAGGTAAGTATGAAATCATAGTGGGAGATCATCTTTAAGGAAAAGCTTTGCTTCAGGAAGTTCTGAGTATCTAAGCTCTCTCACTATGACTAAGAATCTTTGATGATAGAATTTGACCACAACAGAGTCCCTTGTTCATTTACTCTTAACCATATAATAACAATTATCTGATAATAGACACGGAAAGAACATGTGGTTGGCCATCTTACAACTATATATATATTATATGTATATATAATATATATCATATATATTAAAGATTTATTTATTTATCATTCATAGAGAGAGAGAGAGAGAGAGGCAGAGACACAGGCAGAGGGAGAAGCAGGCTCCACGCAGGGAGCTCGATGTGGGACTCGACCCCGGGTCTCCAGGATCACGCCCTGGGCGGAAGGCAGGCTCCAAACTGCTGAGCCACCCAGGGATTCTCACAACAATATATTAAACAGATGCTCAGTGCCAAATAAATATTTTGTTTTCCAAAATTAATGAAAGCAGATAGAGATTAATATGCCTCAATCATTCTGGGTTCTAACCATGAACACCTTTTTTGTATTATTATTTATCTACAATAATGGGCAAGTAATAGTGCCTAATGATAATATCCAAGAGGAGATCTAAAGTTAGAGATAAATTGCATGTGATACTGTATTCCCTCAAAAGTTAGGAGATTGTGGTTCCTAACCCTATTTCTATATTCCTCATTTAAACTTAGTTTGGTGAGTCATGAAGGCACTGCCTTTTCAATAAATGTGTTAATAATTTATTTTTATTTTTATTTTCCTATTTTGAAGTATAACTTTTACAATTGCAGATTGCCCTATGTTGACACTCCTACTCTCAAATTCTTATCCGTGTGAGATAATCACACTTTTTAAGCTTAAAAACAAACATAGCCTTTTTTTACGCTTTTTACTGGTAGTAAATGCTGACAATGCTATTTTTCCCTTTAAAATGATCTTGATGGTCGAAGACTCTGTACTCTACAATAAACAAATTATTTAATTTAATTGAATGATTATGCTTATGAAGGAAAAAACTCAGAGCATTGGTAATGTAACAGAGTATAAGATCCAGACAGAAATTACAACCCAACCTTAAAAATCTTGCTGTGTTCAGATTGGTGAAGTTCATTACAAACTACTTACAGGTTTTTCTTCAGATCAGGAAAAAAAAAAGTAGACACTGAGTTTTAATTGTGAATATTTTTCTAAGTTCATTTGAGAAAAGACTTCATCTTGACCCTATTTTACTGAACTAACTTGGTATGTCTTACTAAAATCTCATTGCATAGAACTCTATCTGACACTAATGAAGAGTAATACTATTCATTGATGGACTTCAGAGAAGCTGAAAAAACAATGTAGGGATTTTTTTTTTACATTGACTCTACTGTTCCCTGAATGTTATGTCAAATAGTGATTGTGAAAATGCACAGTAAGTGTTGTTCTGGTCCCTAATTTAAGGCTGCAAATTTTCCCTGATGTTTTTATGCCAAGCAACCTTAGCATAGAAATAATTACAATAAGCAATAGGAGTACAGTAGGAGTACAGAATACTGGATGGACTTATCATTAGAGAAGTAATAAGAGTTATCATGAGACAAATAATCCCAGGGGACTTCAATAATCAGTTGTAAATGCCATTCAAGCTAACAAAATCAAAATGTTTCCTTGAAAGCAGCAAAGAAGATAGCAGAAACACTAATTAGATACAGAAAAGCTCTTCCAAACCCGAACAATGTTACTTGGCTTCCTTGAATAGTTTCCAATGAGGTAATTTGTTTTGTTTTGTTTTATTTCTCAAGAAAATTAACTTTTAGCTTTAAGCATAATGATTTTTCTTATACATCTTTGACTTTAATCCAGTTTGCTTAAACAAGGGGAAAAATCACACTTTTTAAAGACAAATCTTATTGAGTTAGTGTTTATTTTTCTTCACTGAATGAGTTTTTGCTAAAAGGTACAACAGTGAATATATAGTTTTAAACATTTAGCATCAAAAAAGGATTTCCAGGAAGTCATCTGAAAATCAACAGGGGAACAACATCAACAATAACAAAAATTTTTTGTATCTTTGATAAAACTGGGATACCAGTAATCACCACCCTCCTTCCTTTTTTTAAATTTTATTTTATTTATTCATGAGAGACACAGACTGAGAGAGAGAGAGGCAGAGACACAGGCAGAGGGAGAAGCAGGCTCCATGCAGGGAGCCTGATGTGGGACTCGATCCTGGGACTCCAGGATCACGCCCTGGGTCAAAGGCAGGCGTTAAACCGCTGAGCCACCCAGGGATCCCACCACCCCCCTTCCTTAGGTAGATATGTGGTCAAAAGCAACAGGGATAGAGTAGGAAAAGGTGTAAGGAAAAGATAATATATCAGAGAATATGAATGGAGCATGAAGCATCTCAGAAAGAGGAAGCAAAAATGAACTTTTAAAAAGTGATGGCCACTCCTGGAGAAACACTCAGAATTCTCTTTTCAAAAAGTGAGAACAGGACTATACCACCTGGTAGCAAGGGAGTACTGGATTTAGTTTAGGTCTGAGGAACAGAAAAAGTAAGGCTAAATAAAGAATTAATAGATAAATCATCTTGTAGAAACCAGTTAACTAGTTTGTCATAGTGATTGCAGAAGAAATGGAAATCTTGCCACCTAAAAATATAAAGCGAAATAAAGTGAAAAAGCAATTAAACAAACAGCAACAACAGAAAAACAACAACAATAAAAAAAATCCCATGAAGTTGCCTAACTCTTTGAATGGGGAAAAGTAAAGAATAATTAAACTTATACAGAAGAAACTCAGTGTTACAAGAAAAATTGCAATTAGCCTGGAACCCAGCCTTAACACTTCACTTGAACAATAGTTGGCCTATGAAAATATTGTTCCTTCCATTATAATTAATTTAAAAAAATACCATTAATAAGATATGCACAAAAAAAAGATTTTAAAGGAGTAAAAGAAGCAGAAAATATTTACAGAAAATGAAAAATTCCTAACAAAAAAAATTGTTACTAGGGAGAAGATAAAAATTGTGATCATATATTTTCACCATGAGTTAAAAAGAGTAGTTGCTTCAATGAATCAAGAACACAAGGCAGAAGGCCAGAAGTTCAGGGAATAAATGACAAAACAATCTAGAGAGATCTAAAAGTTGAGCTGGGGGGTTCAGTAAAAATGAAAGAAAAATATTAAAACATCATAGAAATAAAGTAAATCTGAAAAGATTATGGGAAAGAACATAAATGACTCAAATAATATTGAGGAACAAAGTACAGAAATTGAAAAAATAGGAAATAGAAATAGTTAAAATAAATACAAATTTTTAAAGAGAAAAAATGAATTAAAATGACAGGCATTGAAAATAAGGAAATGTATTATAAGTTGGTTGATCTCTCTAAAAAAGAAAATCAAAATAATGGAACAGAAGAAAAATAAAAAAATATAAGAAAAATTTTTGGAAACAAAAGAAGATATGACTTTAAAAATTAAAAGACATTTGAATTTACATTTTGTTCTAGGTACAAATGACACAGAATGGCCAATGGAGAAAGGAAAAAGACTGTCTTATGAGAGAAGGAAAAATGTGACTGGTCTTAGTTATCCAGCACCATCCACATATCACAGCATAGTGAGAAAACATCTACAATTTTTTTTTAAACCTGAAATGTTAAGAAAAATGTTTTTACACAGCTGACCTGTTTTCTGAGTACAAAGTTACCAGGCACACAATTTGAACTTGCACACTATTGCTGAGTCATTCTTCAGGGATCTTCTAGAAGCCAAACCCCAAACAATCCAGAAATGACTAAAAATCTTTGGTGAAGGAACTCTGCATGGGATGACCAGAAAATATAATATACTTAATATTCTTAATATTTCATGAAACATTCTTATCCTTAAAATTTTATCCTATATTTATTTGAAACTCAAATTTGAGTAATTATCTATTTTTATTTGTGAAAGGTGACAACTCTGTGAAGACAGATAAATCTTTTAACTGCATTAACATGATTGAAAGAAACATGGGGTCTAGAATTTTTCAGAGCAGAATGTGAATATTTTTTATCCACTGGCATTTCAAAAATAGCATAACAAAATATGAGAGGGGGAATGGGGAAACAGGGTGAAAGGAAAGTCAGTTCTTTGATCCCTTAACCTGTAGTAGACAAAGAAGGATAAATATATTAATTTTTATCAATGGTCAGATAAGAGTTATCTAAAAATAGGAGATTAATAATATTCTATAAAATTAAAGTGACAAAGTTGAACATCAGAACAGAATTATAACTATAAATAGAAAAACAGAAACCTAAGTTAAGAATGCAATAGGACATAAAATAACATGCTAGAACTAAGATCAAACTATCACACAATAAATAAAAGACTCCCTTATATGTTTGCCTAGAGTAAAACTCAACTCCAGCCTCTACAAAAAATATACATTAACAATACAATTTAGAAAAGGGAAAACCAAGATGTCAAAGTACACAAAAGATTCACCCAAAAAGAAATCTAGGATTGAAATCTTTTATCAGGCAAACATTAAGTCAGGACACAAAGCAGACAAATTGAAGAAGGGTATTTTTCTATTGTTATAAATTGCAGTTCACAATGAACATCTATGCCACCATATCAATAGGCATATAGCAAACTGCAGAGAACATATAAGGAAAAAAAGACAAATGCATTAATTTTGTCTCTCTACCCATGATAATTAAAGGGACATAAATACGTAAAATTGAAAAAACATAACTAAGAAACATCTAATAGTTTATACTAAGCTCTGTATCTTGAAAAAGAAAAACAGAGCACAATCTCCTTTCAAACATCCATTGATTATTATTTATAAAAAGTAAAAATATCATAGGCCACAAAGAAAAATTTAATCAAAAAGTAGCAAAGATAGGATGCATTCTCTTATCAGTCTGCAGGTAATAATAGTAACAACGACTAATAAAACTTCTGAAAATTAAAAGCAGATCTCTCTTCTTGGGTCATGGAGGAAATCCCACAGAAGAATGAAAAATATCCCAAAAATAAAAACAAGGATACCCTAATTATCTTCCTAGATACTACTTACAAATCATCTGGTAAGAATATGTAATTATTTCCCTAATTTTATATTTTGTATTATTTGAGATAATAGCCATATAGCTAGTAAAGGGAGGAGCTGAATTTAAACTCAGTTGATTGACACCAAATTTGTTCTTTTTACATTAGGCATTAATGCCTTTCAAAGTATTAGAGCCTTTCTTCCTTTATTTGTAAAATGAGCGTGTTAAATGAGAAAATAAGAACTAGTATTTGACTGCTTACAACAGGCCATATGGTGTTACATGGGGTTTTTTCCGTGCATTAATGTTTAATTCTCACATCAATTCCATGAGGTAAAAATCATTATGCCTAACTTAAAGGAAGCTAAACTGAGGCCCTGAGAGTTAAATAACTTTTCCAACTTGCCTAAATAGTCAAATCAGAATCTGAACCCAGAGAGTCTGGTTGGCTATAGATTTAGCCACATTTCAGACATAGTCTGCTTCCAAGGTCTGGTTCTAGAGTTCTGTAAGACACATGTATACCTTAATATTCATGACATGATGTTTAAATAATTTATCACAGAACATTGTATGGCCCTCAGTGAATTACATGTGGGTAATAGGATAACTATTCAGATGAGTTTTTCCCCAGGGTAAATGAAGAGTAAAATGCCAGGGTTCCAATCACACAGAACAACATTCTCAATTGTTAGTGAAACAAAAGAATTGTTTCAGTACTGTAGGCAGCACATGTCCCAAATAAGCTTTTTAACCAACGCAGATGGTGTAGGTTTGATCCAGGGCTGTTACATAAACACGTTAGTTTATAAATGAAATTGTCCAACCTCAATGACAAATAGCTGTACATCTGCCTAATAATTATTTCTGTACCATTTTTAGAACAGAGTACTGTAATTATTTTCCGTGATTATAAAGAATTTGGGAATGAATCACACAGATGCTTTGCTATTTACAGTTAAACAATTATTTCCCTTCTCCTTCCTTACTATCCAATAATATTTCTTTATTATGTTGAACCTAAAAATTGAACAAGGAAAGGTAATGTAAGCCAACATATTAAAGACAGTAATCACCCAGATTGCTACTGCTGGGGAAATAATTCTACCATATGTCCTCTGTTCCATTGATTGTGAAATTGCTGCTCTCATTAAATGGTTTGCTTGACCCTTAGTGGAGTAACCACCATTTTCCTCTTTTAGAGTTGCAATTTCATTGCTTGTCTTTTATCCCTGGAATAGATTTCTAATGATAAAATGCTCCATCATATTCTTCCCTATCTCCTCTATTCCTGCTGCAGTCTCTTCCATTTGACTCCTCCAAGAAGTTTAGATTATTTATATTATATGGCCATCAACTTGGTAGGTGCTATTGGAAACACAAGTTTTTTTGTTGTTGTTTTTTGTTTTGTTTTGTTTAATCACAGTTAAGTATTGCTCTGGCTTGGATGGAGAATGAGAAAAAAAAAACAAAAAGGGAGGAGAAAATGAATACTGAAGAATGAACTCTTATATAATGTTTTAGATACTTTAGGAGAAGAATTATAGAAATTTTCGTGGTTTCACATTCACAAGATTTTGTTTAGGAAATGCATAGCGGGTAAAATTTGTCATCCAACAAGTATATAAAAAATGCTTCCTATATAATTAATGTGTGGTTATACCTTAGGGTAAGGTGATCCCTGCCTATACTGGAATCACAGAGGGAAAAGAGACATTAAAATGAGACTTAAAATGAGAATTAAAAAGTGTAAAAGTCTATATATAATTACAATATTTTAACCCATATAAAAATAACTTATAGAGGTAAGAGAATTACATTTGTTAAATAACAGTCATGTCTTTAATGTCAGGAAAAGAATAAATAGTAAATATAATAGGACTACGGAATTCTGCAAACATAAGTTTGATCTTGCCCCATCACTCAACTATGTGACAGAGAGTACCAGGGATGAGATCTGACAGTGAAAATATCAACATTAAGGTAAAAAAAAAAAAAAAAGAAAAAAAGAAAAGAAAAGAAAAAAGATAGCTTTAAAAAACTGTGACTGATGATCTAGTCAAGATTCTCAGAGAGTATACTGGTATAAAATAAAGTTGGCTCCTATTTTGAATATCATTTTTTCCATATTATGACATTTTTGCAAATGTTAAATGTCCAACTGCTTGTTAGAACATTAACCCTAAGCTTGCTGCCGAATCCTATAAGTGATCTTAACTCAATAATAATATAAAACCTTTAATATTCTATGGGGTCACTAACCGAGTATGTATGCTAATGAAACTTTAACTCTGACAAGATAATCTTAATTTGGTAATTTGAATAAATTGATGAAAAATGGGATGTCTGGGTGGCTCAGCGGTTGAGCACCTGCCCCTGGCTCAGGGGGAGATCCGCGGTCTCTGGATCGAGTCTCACATTGGGCTCCCTGCCTGGAGCCTGCTTCTCCTTCTGCCTATGTCTCTTTCTGTCTCTCTCTCTCTCTCTCTTCTCTCTCTCTCTCTCGAATAAATAAGTAAAATCTTTTAAAAAAAGAAATATTTGTAATTTTATTGTCATTCTGGCCATAAAGGTCAAGAAATATATGTTAACAAAGTGAACTATAGTCAAACATTTTTATGAAAGTTATTCACAGCATAAAATGTTTTATCTATTATTTCTGTTTGAACTGAAGATGGAACAAACCATTATAATAGTGCAATATCTAGTTCATTTGACCCATCCAAAATTGGTTTGGTGCATGAGCCACCAGCAAATTCATTTATTATTTTAGAACAGCAATGTTATAAATGCTATTTATTCATGAATGACAACAGTCCTCTTACTTTACATAAGCAATTTAACACAGTTCATTTGTTCAGGTGTACATGGTGAGAGACAATTCATTTACATTATTTTTCTCTTCTAACTACTACACCCCCATATTGTATTCATTTCCCAAGAGCAGTTGCTTAAAAAAAGCATCTGAAGGAGATTTTCTTATTTTCGCTACAGACATGATTTTCCATGCAAAAGTTTGCTAACATAAACAGTTTTTGCTCTATATTTTGAAAGAACAAAGAAATCTGGCATTCTCTACATGGCATAGAAACTGGCACCATTTTTTTTCAGTTCTAGCGGCCCATTTTGACACAGCTATTGTTATTGTCCATAACACTAGAAGTATTAATGATAATAGTAGTAATAGTTTGTACTTGACATTTCTTTAAACAGGTCATTAAATTCTTCTTGCTAAGATGAGCTACATTTTTTCAGAAACACGTACCGTTTTATGTGGGAAGACTTAAGAGAAACAGGCAAATAAACTTCCAAAAGATGAACAAATGCAGTATTTCCTTCTTTGCTATGATTTTAACTGTGCATCACACATAACTGTCTAGGTCAAGTGTAATTAGAGAATCCTTGGTATTCACCAGCTTTACCATGATTCTTCATCTGCAGGTCTTTGAGGGGAAAGGAACTGAGAATTTCATTTCCATCAAATTTTATTCCATCTGTCTCATTTGGGGAAACAATGTGTTAAATATCTGAAGGGGCTCTCTCAAGAGACAGAATTCTTGGGGCACCTGGGTGGCTCAGTCAGTTAAGCATCCAACTCTCAGTTTTGGCTCAGGTCATGATCTCATGGGTCCTGAAACAGAGCCCCACATTGGTCCCCACACTCAGCAGAGAGACTGCTTAAAGATCCTCTCCCTCTGCCCCTCATCATAGTTGCTCTGGTGCTCTCTCTCTCTCTCAAATAAATAAATCTTAAAAAAAAAAAAAAAAAAAGAATTCTCTTCTAACACTAAGAAACAAACCAAGACTTTGACACTTCTTAAATCCCAAATTAACTATAGTGAGTCCGTTCCATCATTTGTACAGGGATGCATATTCGACAACAGTTGGGAACCATTGCTACAAATAATGGATAAAAGTTTGCTTGAGGATTCTCCAAGCAAGATTCCATTTTTTTCTGCAGTTGAAAACTCTTTCTCTCCCTCTTTCTCTGTTCCTCCTCCTCTCTATTTCTGTCTTCTTACATAGTCAGTAGAATGCGAATAAGGTCATCATTTTGTATATCTATCTATTTTTATGTATCTATCCATTTTTATGAAAATAAAGTATTTTGCTCTTGGTATACTTCTTTCAGGTCTCAGGAGAACTTTTCCTGGACACTGAGACTATGTCACTACCATATTTTAGGATTAAATGTTTTATCAAATATATTTATGGAATTCATAAAATGCCTATAGTTTGCATTTAAAATTTGGGGATCCCTGGGTGGCGCAGCGGTTTGGCGCCTGCCTTTGGCCCAGGGCGCGATCCTGGAGACCCGGGATCGAATCCCACATCAGGCTCCCGGTGCATGGAGCCTGCTTCTCCCTCTGCCTGTGTCTCTGCCTCTCTCTCTCTCTCTCTGTGACTATCATAAATAATAAAAAAAAAATTAAAAAAAAAATAAAAATAAAAATAAAATAAAATAAAATTTGTTGGAGTCCTTTCTCTTTGGCATCTTTCTCACTACTCACAACTCAGGGGCAGACAGTGTAGAAAAAACAATCTGAAAAACGCCTGGGGCACACAGTGGGGAGATTATTCACTATTCTAGGAGTGCATCCCTGAGAGGCAGTGTTCAGGGAAATGCCTCTCTGGGAACAAAGGAGCTGGCTGGCACCATTTTCCTCACTGGCCCCTCAGCATAAACACAGAGCCACTGGTGGGAGACGACAAACACTGTCATTGGCTGCCTAAGTCATTTACACAAAGCCCCAACTCCCTTCTGCTCTAGCAGTACTGCCCTTCCATCAAGCTTGTCACAGTCCCAGTGTGTTAGGTCCCTCCTCCAGAAGACCAGCGTAAGTCCCTGCCCACATCACAGCTTCTGACCAGAAAGTTCTGCAGGGCTTCAGTTCTAGTATAGTTGGCACCAAGTCTCATTTCACAAGCAGACCAGAGCACACCTAGCTAAAACTCACCTCATTCAGGCCAGGGACATACACTGCTCAAAGCCGGCAAGGAGAGCCTTTGCAGACAACTGGCCTAAGGGATAGAACAACCAGAACACAATAGCAAAGCACACACAGCACATACCCAAGACCGTCCCTGGCACTACCTGACTTCTTCATAAGGCCATTACTTTTAGGAGCAGGAGACATAACTGGCTTCTAACACAGAGAAGAAGACAGAAACTTAGAAAAAAATATCAAGACAGAGAGAATTATCCCAAATGAAAGAAGATAAGGCCACATCCAGAGTTCTAAATGAAACAGATATGAGTTGTGTGCCTGAAGGAGAATTTAAAGCAGTGGTCAAAAGGGTACTCACTGGGCTTGAGAAAAGAACAGAAGACATCAGTGACTCTTATAACAGAGACAAAATTTAAAAAGAATCAATCAGAGATAAAGAATTCAATAACCAATATTGGAAAAGGGCTTGTTGCAATGAACAGCAGGCTGGAAGAAGCAGAGGAATGAATTAAGACCTAGAAGACAAAATAATAGGATATAATGAAGCTGGACAAAAGAGAGAAAGAAGAATTATGCAACACAAGAATAGACTTAGGGAAATCAGTGACTCCATCAAACATAATAACATTTGTATTATAGGAGTCCCAGAAAAAGAAGAGAGAAAAGGGGGCAGAAAATTCATTTGAAGAAATAATAACAGAGAACATCCCTCATCTGTGAAAAGAAACAGACATCCAGACCCAGGAGGCACAGAGAATTCTCATCAAAATCAATAAAAGCAGGGTAACACCAAGACACATTGTAATTAAATATCCAAAATATAGTGATAAAGAAAAAATCTTAAAAGCAGCATGACAAAAGAAGTCCTTAACTTACAAGAGAAAATCCATAAAGCTAGCTAGAGATCTCCCCCTACTACAATATAAACTTCAGGAGAGCAAGAAACATAGAATTTTCTTACTTCTGAATTGCAAAACCTAGAATATCTATGTTTGTGAAATGATGACCATTTTGAAACTACTAGAAAAGGAAAACAAAATACCTTAACCACAGAATACAAAAATTTTAGTATGAAGAACAGGCATGCCAATGAATCAAAGTACTCAATTGTTAGTCTGGTTCACATACACACACCATATTCATCATTATTAGTTGATTTTCAATGGTGCCTACAGAGGTCTTATTGTTGAACTTGGTGTCTCTATTCTTCTTCTATTTGGAAACAATAACCATAAGCTATCTATAATCCCTGTATCTGTTTAATGATAGCTAAGTTCAATAGTATTTCCATATTCTCAAATGAGTTAAAGTGAGTCATGAAAAAGCCCAACTCTTTTAGGCAGTTCCTTCAGGTTTATTGTTACGATAGCCATAAGATTAGAAAAATGTATGCCATTATCTTCATGACAAATAAAGCAATGAATAAGTAGATGTTTTCCAGAATTAACTCCACCGAACATAAAATGTACTATGACATTAGATCTTACTTAAATACATGGAGCCTCTCCATGCATTTAAACAATTCATCTCAACATCAAACACCTGCTATATATCTACTGTACTCCAGATTTTTTTAAGTTTTGGTTTACAGCCAATTATTAGTAGTTATAAAAGCAGCATTTTAAAGTAGCTCATTAGCCCATATTTCAGAACCTATTTCTCTTTTCAATTTTTTGAATACTGACATAAGTTTCAGAGGCTGGTAGAAGAAACCTACAAGCTAGGATGATTTCTTGAGGGCAAAATTTTAATATCTGTCATAGAAGCTTTTGCTTTTTAAACTTCCCTAAACTCATGGGTTACTCAAATCAAAGAGAAAATAAAAATGACGGCCAAATTAAGGATAAGGAAAGTAGCTGTGCTTGAGTATGCATGCACATACACATAAAAAAATACTTAGTAGAAACTTCTGGCTGATGACAGTATGACATCTGCACAACCATTTTAAAGAGTTCATGGATGCTGCTCAAATGTTTGTGATATCAAAGAAACTGAAGGTCAAGGGATGCCTGGGTAGTCAGTCAGCTAAGTGGCCAACTTTTGGTTTTGTCTCAGGTCATGATCTCGGGGTCCTGGGATTGAGCTTCACACTCAGCAGTGAGTCGGCTTGAAGATTCTCTCTCTCCTTCCCCCTCAGACCCTCCTCTTGTTCATGCTCATGTTCTCTCTCTCTCTCTCTCTCTCAAATAATAAATAAATCTTTAAAATTGTCTGACGATCAAATCAATGCTAGCATATTAATCATGAGTGCTCAAATCCAGTAACACAAGGATAAGTATTGAAAAATTGAAATGTTTATAAAAATAATGAAGTCCAAAATCTTCCACATGACAAGATTTAGATAAAGCTATAAAAATAGAATGAACTTAGAAATGAAAAAGATCTAGGTTTGTCTCCTGGCCCTAACCTTCTAAGTTAGAGGAAAACATGGACATTAATAGCTTTGAAGTAGTTGACTAATATTCCGTGAAATAGCATGTCGAAAGGGTAGAGCAGAGTTACTGTAACAGTTACATATGCTAGTTAATTCTATCCCTCTGAGGATTCCATTAAGATCATCTGCAAGGAAAGGAAACTAGACGGAATATTTAACTGAAGATAAGAAATAATAGTAAATAGCATATTGCATGTGCATTGTGCCTGGAACTCTTGCTCTACACATTTAATATAAAATTCATTCTTTGATCCTAGTGATACTCTGAAGAAATACAGACATAGAGAGGTTAAGTAACTTACCCAAGGTCATATAGTAAGAGAGGCGAAGGGCCAGGATTTGAACAAAAGCTACTAGCTCCAGAGCTCATGCTATTCTACTTCCCTAAAATCTAGATCTTGTTCTTACACTTATTTGTCCGTCTTTGTTACAACCAGTTAACAGTGTTATTTAAGTGGAATAGACGAACACAATCTTCAAAAAGTCTAAGTTAAACTTTGTGTATGAATTTCCAACAAATTTGGAGGCATTTGGGATGGCATAATTTGAAGTCCATGTGGCATAGCATACTTTCAATCCAATGTTGCTGTTCCAGGGGCACGTCAAAGAGATTGGCTGTCTTAATCTATAGTAAAACTCACAAGATGTCCATGTAGATGACACAAAAACAGAGCATTGAATTTCATGAGTTGCTTCCCATGGCTAATGCTACAAAAAGTCATTAGAGAAACAATCAAAACTTGTTTATTTATTTAAAAATTTTCAGAGCAATGCTAGATTTACTAATATTAATGATACTAATCATCATATTCACCTTGCTAAATTTTTACATATGTGATTGCATTTGCATCTTATAATAATCATATGGAGAGCTCTATTTTTATATCAGTTTTACACACAAAACAACTGGGGAAGAAAATATGGATTTTTAACTCACCAGCTAGTAAACAGTAGAACCTGAATTTGAATCCAAATCTTTACCTGGAAAGTCTACTTGAGACCCCTCCCACGGTGATGAAGATGAAAACATTTTAGGTAAATAAAATGCAAGATGTAAAAAAATCAGAACTAATTGTTGTATTTTTCTCATCTGCTGTTGTCATTTTTAACTTCTGATTGGTGCCTATAACTGTGTAAGTTGAATGGTTTTATTACAAGTAGAAATGCTAATGTTAGAGGCTTGGAGTAAAACAGATTATTATTATATTATTATCCTGTTAGTGGTATTTCAAAGAAAGTAAGAATTTGAACTTTGTGTACTTATTCTTTATATCCTATAGTGATGTACTGAAAGTTGATTTTTCTAAGGAAAGTCCGAATTTTCATTACAGGTTGAGTTTACCGCTACTGCAGGGAAATCTTTTCTTTCAAAATGGAATTCTTAAAAATTTTGAATTCTAAATTTACTTTTAAGGGCACCAGCTAACAAAAATAGCATGTGGAGATCATATTTAAGACTTCCAATACTAGTAATTCTAGTAATCCATCATTATATAGCAGCAAAAACTCGAATAAACAGCATTTAATATGATGGACAGAGAATGCTCCACAAGTGGGTTGGGACACACACATCATCCAGATTTGCTTATCAGTTCAGGAACAACAGTCTCCAAAGAAGCACACTGATTCTTTGCTGGAGGAATGAGATATTAGCGTACTAGTTCCCCACAAACATGTGTCACATTGAAAGAACAAGTCATTTAAAATCTAGTTGAATGTGGGCACTGAGTGGCTCAGTTGATTAAGTATCTGCCTTTGACTCAGGTCATCATCCCAGGCCTGTGATCTAGCCCCATGTCCAGCCCCACTTTGGGCTCCCTGCTCAGTGGGGAGTCTGCTTCTCCCTCTCTCTCTCCCCCCCCTTGGTTGTGCTCTCCTTTGCTGACTCTCTCTCTCTCTCATAAATAAATAAATAAATAAATAAATAAATAAATAAATAAATAAATAAATAAATAAATCTAGTTGAATAAAATCTGAGAACTATTATAAATCATGACCTCTCTGAACTGAAAGTCATCTTGTTTAGTCACATGACAATAAAACTCATCTAGTAATGTCATACTCTGAATGCCCAAGAAATTTGTCTTTAGATATTTCAATATCTTTAGTAGCACTCACAAGTGATCATGACATCATTTCATAAAAATTGATACTGCAGGGACAATTATTTTTCCAAGATTACATTAATCATGCCCCTTTATCTGTTACAAGGTAAATTATTAATTTATACTGTAATAAAGTGAAAATAACATGTGCTCTGGAGTCCAACTTCTCTGGGTCTTAACTTCAACTTGATCTCTTACTAGTTGGGTGATCTTGGTCATATCAATTATTTTAATGCTCAATTTCCTCATCTTGGAAGTTTCTGTGAAGTACATGAAATCATATACATAAAGAATTTAATAAATATTCTGACTATGTAAGCATCCATTAAATAATAGCTGATTTTGATATGGTTGCTGTTATAAATAATGTCATTTTTACTAATATGACTCCTTCATTGAAAGGTTATCAGAAGATGATTGTGAAAATGTGACACCAATTTTTCTTGGATAGAATCCCTTCATTCTACTAGTAATACCCAAAGTATTAACTTCATGAAAAGCCATCAAGCACTTAAAGTTTTTTTTTGTTTGTTTTTGTTTTTGTTTTTGTTTTTTGTTTGTTTGTTTTTTATCACTTAAAGTTTAGATATTCACAAAGTTCCTGGGCTGTGAGAAAATTTCATCTGGAATTAGTTTCTTTAAAATTCACTTTAAATTAGAGCTATACCTTTTTATTAAAAGAAAAATAAATTTTAAGCAATTAATCAAATAAGGCATCCTCAGTTGATTGCTCAGAACCACTCACATTTAGCCAAAGAAGTTGGATTATTGAGTTATGAACAAGATAGTCCATCTTGCCTATTAAAAATTAGCAGCCCCACTGTGGATGCCAGTTTGGCAATATGTATCAGAAGACTTAAATATCTTTACATGCTTTAGATTTATCAATTAAAGTCAAATTTAAATAAATAATCTTTAAAAATCTATACAGAGAGGATCATTCTAGAATTTTATTAAATAGTCTGTGATAGGGGGGTGGTCTATGTAGGTCTATTATTATCTAGGTAAATTATGACACAGTTATTCAATTCATTGTAACAAATGAAAAATTCATGAAAATCAAGTAGCAATTTAGAAACTGCAGCATAAAAAACTGCATAAAACTATTACGATAATTACTAAAATAAGAAAAAAGAAGCCTAGAACTAATGACCATAAGGGAACACATGAAAAGTGGCATTAGGAATCTGAGTCTTTTTTTATTCTCATAATTATTCATTTTTTGTAATTCTTTAGCAATAAAGCAAGTAATTTATAAACATTTGTATCAACCCTACCTTCAGACATGGTGGGAGATTGCAGAGGAAAGTGGAACATAAATGAATATAATTTTACTAGTATTTCTCCCAAAGAAAGGTCTTTATTATTAAAGTGGAGGAGGTGTGTACATGTGTGTAATGTATGTCTACTGACCAGCTTTGGAGTTAACACTATATCTTAGATTTTCAGTGGATAGTAACAGTGCTTACTGGCTCATGTGGTTAAGAGTTGGGGGTACCATGTCTAGAGGTAGGAGTGACCAGCCACTATCTTCCAATGACCAATGATAAAAACTAAAGGAAGTATTGATTTTTCTCTGGTTATAATAATTGCAGAAATGTCATATTGGTGGAGTAAAACACAAAAACAATGTAAAACATAAAGTCTTTTTGATTGACAAAAATATATTAGTTACAACAAAGGAGGAAATAAAGCCTAGAAGCATATAATAATGTTCAAATGGTTCAAAAGGAAATTTCAAAAGGAAAAACTTCAAGTACTCTGACACTGCTATGACTCATTCTCAGTATCTCATTCATCTTTTAGTTCCCAATGTTTGCCATAATTTTGAGGGTGAGATAAGCATATGGGGCTATTGTTGAAAGTCTGCTCATACATTTATTTCTAAAAATTCTCTCTCCAAAGGTTTCCATGTTCTTTCAACAAAGTGTCAAGGACCTAAATACAAAAGCCTTTGCCTTCAATGAAATTTCCATATAATAATCTCAATGATTTTTCTTGTTTTTATCCTAAATCATAACCTAAGTCTTTTTTTTTTTCTTTTTAAACAAATTGAATTTACCATTCACTGCTGCCTTAAAGATGATTTTCAGATGTTTCGAATTCAATTGCTTTGGGCCTTAGTAAGTCTTCATTAAAGCCTTTTCCTTCCATCTATTTATTGGACATAATGAAGAATAATTGTATAAATCTTTAATAATTAGTGCTTTTTTCCATCAAGAGTATATATAATTTATTAGTTATCTTTTTATCTCTCATTTGTTTTTAAGTGTATGAATATAGCAACCCAGCAAAGCTATAGCACTGAATTTATTTGTGGACATTATTCCACTAAAGATTAATACAAGTTAATTGTGTCAACAGATTCACGCTGAACTTATATTTATTCAATAGAATATTTCCTAAGTCCATCAATAATAGTCTATTGAAAATTTATTTTTAATACCCTATTATTAAGGAAAAATAAATTTACATTTTAGACTTTTCAATGATATATAATAACTTTGCTTGCTAAATACAGATCCAGAAAAATATCATGTAAAAATTTGGTGGTATTTTATTATAAACTAGAAAAAAGTAGATGTGTAAAAATAAATTATAAAATCTTGATCAAATGAGTATTAGATTTTTAAAATTATTTGAAAATAACTTATTTTGCTTCTGGACAAAAGAAAATCTAACTTGAATTTTTGTAACTCTTCAGGGACTGAACACCCAAAATATTGTCTACACTGAGGCGTTTTTCTGAAAGGCAAATTACACTACTAAGGAGTATGGTACTTAAATTTCATATCCAGTTTCACTATAATTCAAAAGATACATTATTCATAGGTGAAAAGTGACATGGAAAAGGATTTTTCATTTAAGAAGAATGCAGACAATTAGCCCCCAAAACGGGAAAAATTGGTAATCTTTAGATTTTTGAAGTTCTACAAGATTTGATGAGAGGAATAGAAACAATATCCCTAGGTTATTTGTGTTTTGAGAATCAATGTATATTTTGAAATTTTGGCAATCTTATGATAATAGTAATATATTTAAGAAATTCCTGAAACCAATGGGGAAAGAAACCACTTTGGTGATCAAGGGACAGAATAGTTAAGAAGATTTATTGTCTTACAATATCTTACAATGTCTTATTGTTTTTAAAAAGAGGACTCCTAAGAGACAATATCTGGAAATAAGGAGAAATTAAGGAATATTCCTGGAAAGAAAGAAAGAAAAGGTAAGGGGTCCTGAGTGGCTCCATTGGTTACGGGTCTGCCTTTGGCTCAAGTCATGATCCCAGGGTCCTGGGACCATGCTCCCTGCTCAGCAAGGACCCTGCTTCTCCCTCTCCCCTACCCCTACTCCTACTTGTGCTCTCTCATTCTCTCTCAAATAGATAAAATCTTTAGAAAGAAACAGTAGAGAGCCATGATTACAATGTTACAGCTGGATAGAATGAGAGACCCATTTTGAGTTCTCAGCTCTTCATCACAGTTTAAGGGTGGGATGGGGCTATTCCAAGTGACCTAGGACTTAGATGAGTTTGTGGTGGGTAATAAGACCACTATCTGCGCCAGTTCTGAGAAGCATAAGCTATCAGACTGGTTACAAAACTGTGTGGTCAGAGAGGTCTTTCCTTTTTTGACAGATCATTTATCCATGAATTTATTGAATTGGAGAGAGAGTGGGCTGCTGTCTTCCTATAGCTTTGTAACTAACATTCCAGATGGACTAGGTGCATCTCTTTTCCCTTTGAGCTGGAGAAAGGGAAAAACTGCAAAGTGGAATCATGCGTGTGGGGGCATCTTTTCAGGATAGAGGACGACTCAAATCTTTTATGTGTTGAAAAGTGCCACATGTTTTCAAAAGGGGCTTTTCCTGTTCTCAATATAACCATTCTGGGCAATTGCACATAATTGTAATGAATAAAAATAGAAAACTCACAGATGGAAGAGATTCTAGAGCTGGCTGGCTAGCATGGGAGCAAGAGCCTCCCTCGGAGTGTGAAATGATGCTAAGTATATTAGTTTCCTCAGGCTGCCATAACAAAGTGCCACACTTCCGGTGGCTTAATATAACAGAAAATTATTTTCTCACAGTACTGAAAGCTGAAAGTCCAGGAATCACAGTCTCAGCAAGGCTCTGCTTCTGCTGTGATTCAGGGTAGAATTATTCCTTGTCTCTTCCTGGCTTCTGGTAGGGGCCATCGGTGCTCGGTACTCCTTGGTTAGTACCTGTAGTCACCAGTCTCCGCATCTGTTGTCACACAGTGCTCTCCCTTGTGTGTCTCTGTCTTCACCTGGCTGTCTGCCCTCTGACTTTCTTTCCCTTTTTCTTATAACAACATAGTCATATTGGATTAAGGACCCACCCTACTCCAGTATGACTCTGTCTTAACTATTACACCTGCCATGAGCCTATTTCTAAAGAAAGTTGCCTTCTGAGGTGCTAGGGATAAACTTCAATACATCATTTTGGAACACAGAGTTCAATCCATAATACTGGGTAAATAAAAGTTTTGGTCAAATTGACAGTCCCCTTGCAAACAGTCAGAATTTGCTTGGCCAGGAGGTCTTCATCAGGTAAGACTGCTAAAACAAAACAAAATATCTTAGACTGGGTGGCTTAAACAGCACAATTTATCTTTCACCATTCAGTGTGGAACTGGGATCAACAAAATATTTGAAGACATAGAGGGAAAAGATAGGAATGGGACCAAGCAAATGTGGCATGTTTAAGAAAATGGAACACATAGCAAAATAAAAATCAATGATTGTAAGAACTGATCATTTCTCTTAGTCTTGACCATAAAAATGCTATGTGTAAAACTTGCCCACGCTGTTAAGTGTTCAAACTTCACACTGTTTTGTGACTGTTCAAACTTAGTTGAAGAAAAATATCACTTTGAACTGTCTGATATAAACAAAATATTTTTGTTCTCCTCAAATTGAGGTATTGAAACCTTTGATCCCAGTATGATAGCGTTTAGTGTGGGGCCTTTGGGAAGTGATGAGGTAATGAAGTCACTTAGATGAAGAGAAAGGAGATAACATGCTTCCTTTCTCTCCCCACTAAGAAGAAGCCCCCCATTAGGAACTGAACCTACCATTCTTAGCCCCCAGAATGGTGAGTTTGTGATACTGAGTCCTGTATTGGGCTCTGCATTCAGTGGGGAGTCAGCTAGAGGATTCTCTCCTCTCTCTTTCATGTTCCCCCTGCCTCCGTGCTCTCTCTCTCTCTCTAAAATAAATAAATAAATATTAAAAAAAAAAGAAAAAGAAAAAAAAGAAAAAGAAAAGGAAAAAGAAAAAGAAAGAGAAAGAGAAAGAGAAAAAGAAAAAGAAAAAGAAAAAGAAAAAGAAAAGAAAAAGAGAAAGAAAAGAGCACGGACTCTGAAGCTGAAATGCATGGGTTCAAATCCATGCACTCATATATCCTTGTTTTGAATTTGGTTAGACTATAACGTTCTATCCCCCACTTTCTCATCACTAAAGAAGGGGATAACAATAATAACTACCTGGTAGGGTTATTTTTAAGATTAAATGGATTAATACACTTACAACATTAAGAGGAATGCTTGGTAAGATGAAAAGCATTGTTTAATATAAACTGTTGTTATTATTATTAATCTATAGCCTGACATTGAAAGATGGCAATGCTCTTACCTTAGAAAGCTTTCTCATGTATCTGGTTTAAGATAGATGAAATGGGAATCTGGAAATGGATCCTGTTTCTGACACTTACTAGCTCTGTGAACTTAGACTAGCTATGGAAATTCTACAGAACTCAATTTTATGTCCTGCAAATTAGGACTAATCTATCTCATGAGGGTTGAGAAAATTATTTGGCAAATGACAAGCTTTCAAACCTAACTCCTTTCCATTTCCTTTCTTCCATCTCACCTTTGGATGGTGGAGAACATGAACTGGAGAAATGGAAGTCTGGAGGATTGGAGACCAATTAAAAAGTTACTGCAATATCAATAGTAACACATGAGAAGGGAGCAGATAAAGAGCCATTAGCAAGAAGAAATGGAAAACAGAGAAAGTAGGAGGCACTGTCAATTATTGGTAAATGATTACATGTGGGATTAATGAGAGATGGAGAAATGAGTGATGATTCCAAGCCTCCTGCAAAAGAAGTTCTTTAGGGTGGTACCACATGGTTAGGCATATATAACCAACCAAGTCACATGTAGTATCAGTAGTAGTACCTGAAATACTGCATTTCTCTGTCTTTCTAAATCTTCAAACCCATACTACCATACTTTAAATTTCATTATTTTTCTTCCATTCTGCCTGCAGTTTTGTTCCTAATAAACAGTCATGGTTTCTCTGCAACCTCAGAGAAATTTTAATATAGCTGTTGAAAAAAAGTATTTTCATCGGGAATGATATTATTATAAAATCTATTTATGAAGTACTTGCCTGTATCATTGTTTATTGTATTGTGGGCTCTATTGTGTATCCGTAAACCCTCTGGCAATAATTTCAATATTGCTAGCTATTTAATAATCAGTATCAGCATTATTAATGACTTTGGAAAAAATTTTCTCGATGTTAGTTATTACTTATGAAAGGCTGAAGAAAGGTACGATGAAGTGCTTTGAGAAACATAATACACACAAATAATAACAATTACTACTATATTATCTAATATAACTGAAGTCAGTAAAAAAATCAATACCTATAAAGCCTAATCAGACTTCTTTTTTTAAGATTTTATTTATTTATTTATTTGATACAAAGAGAGAAAGACAGCTCAAGCAGGAGAAGGAGCAGAGGGAGAGGGAGAGGCAGGTTCCCTCCCGAGCAAGGAGCCCAATGCAGGGTTTGAAACCAGGATCATGACCTGAGCAGAATGCAGATGCTTAACTGACTAAGCCACACAGTGCCCCCCTAATCAGACTTTTAATCCTATTTTAAAAACAAAATAACATATATATAAATAAAAACAAAATTTCAACCTTAAAATCAGTTAAATTATATAAGTAGCATGTGATTGGAAATATAGTAATTTTTATCCAATGAATAATTTATGTTTCAATATACAAAAATTAAGTTCACTTGTAATTTTATTTATTCCTGCAAAAGTAATGTTATATATTATTGTCGTTACCTCATTATCTGTGAATAATTTTCAGAGATTTGGGCTATCTTAAAACTTTACCTTCCATTTTAAATAGGAGAAGTAACTGTGTTATATATAATTCAAAATACAGAGGATGACAAAATTTTAACAAAACTTTATAGAATGAAATCTAAGATTTAAATACACAAAATTAAAAGGTTGATATGAACTTTAGAATCATAGTGATGATATTCAAGGTAATTTACTGGTAAGATTTGAACTCCAAATGTTCTATGAGGTGAAATGGTAAATTATACTAAATAAGACAAACTAAACCAATTTTCCATAAAATAATTTCATAATCTATAATTGGAAGAAAGAGGTTAAAAGTTACAAGTCTCAATATCAAGCTCTCATATTTGAAACTCATAAAACTTATAATTCGAATTTAGTGATTAACAGGACAGTTCTGAACAAAACCCAGTAGATGGCAGTAGGCTGTTATAAAGACATCAAGAAGCCTAAGAAATAAATTATGCATTGCCAATATTACATCTGTACATGGAGAATTTAATGAATAAATTAGTCTATTCTTTTTAATACAGATATGACATCCCCTGGATGCATTACACTATAGCCTGGTTTCGTGGCATTAATTAATACATTCCTAAACACTACAAACACATATTTTTCTAAGATGGCATCAATCATTCTAAGCCTAACCTCAGTAAAACCACCTAATCATAATTGACAAATTTAGAGATGGTCCAATATGAGTAAAAGAAATAATAACTGTGAGAGTATCTAGGGGCACTTGTGTGTCTCAGTCAGTTAAGTGACCAAGTCTTGACTCAGGTCATGATCTCAGGATGATGAGACTGGGCCCTGTGTGGGGCTCCACAATCAGCAGAGTCGGCTTGAGATTCTCACCCTCTCTGCCCCTCCCCCTGCTTGCATATACTGTGTCTTTCTCTCCCTCTCTCTAAAAATAATT
This sequence comes from Canis lupus baileyi, assembly GCF_048164855.1. Taxonomy (NCBI): domain Eukaryota; kingdom Metazoa; phylum Chordata; class Mammalia; order Carnivora; family Canidae; genus Canis; species Canis lupus. Next base: position 14,897,515 of record NC_132867.1, read on the forward strand.
GAATACATAAATCTTTAAAGAAAAAAAGAATATCGAATTCATTCAGTTCGAAAACAAATGTTAAGGAGGCAACATTCTATAATGGAAACTGTACAAGACCAGTTATTCTAAAGGGTAGGAGTATTAGATATGATTTCTCTACTTACTACTGTCTAATTGTGAGCCAGTCATGGACCATCTCTGTGCATTAATTTCCTCATCCATGCAATGGTTATCATAAAACTTTCCCAACATAGCTCAAGCTCTATATACATAAAATAAAATGACACATATAAAAGTAACTGTTAAACACTATGCAAATATAAGATTATTTTTCTCAATATAGAAGCCAAAGAAAGAGAATTTTAAGAAGAGAATTAATCCAAAGGCATCAAATGTTTCAATGGAATTAAATAAAATGAAGCTCAAGGAGAAAAGTTGCTAGATTTGGTACTTTTAGTTGTTTGAGAATATATCTTTAATAAAATGGTAAATATATTTTGACTTAGATGAAGATCATTGCCTCTATCATATGGTATAGTGGTTATGTGCAGAGGCCCCAAAGTCAGACCAGTTGAGTTTATAACTTCCCAGCTGTTTGACCTTGGATAAATCATGTAAGTCTCTGTGCCTTTGCTTGTTCATCTGTATTATGGGAGCAATAACAAAAACTACCTCAACTTGAATAAATCTCTGTCAGCTTCCCTCCTCAATAAAGTGGGATAACAACTATTAATTTTATTGTGAGCTTCAAATAAGAGAATGTTTATGAAAGTATGCAGATATAATGTGGCAGCTTTTCCATTGACTGATATTTGAATTTGACTTTTGATTAACTCTATTACCTATTGTGTCTTCTAATATTGAATACATACTCAAACATATTTGCAGCCACGCAGAGGAGACATTAAACTGGATGATACCATATCCATGAATAGCCTTTAGCAGCATCAGAACTTCCCCCTTATGATAGCAAAAAAGGGATGAACCATACATGAAACATAGCTAGAACCTTGGCACTTTCCCCATTCTTCAAACAACAAGAAATTGTCCTATTATTCTTCTATGGTAAGTCAGTCAAAAGTCATTACAAAAAGTTAAGAATTGTTATTGTCTTACTATCTCTTCCAAATTTGAATGCTGTTAGTTTTTTTTTTTTTTAAGATTTTATTTATTTATTCATGAGAAGCACAGAGAGAGGCAGACACAGGCAAAGGGAGGAGAAGCACAGTCCATGCAGGAGTCCAATGTGGGACTTGATCTCTGAACTCCAGGTTCAAGTCCTGAGCCTAAGGCAGATGCTCAACTTCTGAGCCACCTAGGCATCCCTGAATGCTGTTAGTGTTCCTGAGATGTTTATGATTTGTTTGGATCATCTTGCATTTTCTCATTCAATCTATTTTTTGAAATGATTTTCAAGTTTAAGGTATTATTTAAGAACATTGAAGAAAGTTTATCTGTCTATATGAAGGTAAGTAAGCCATGACTCAAAACTCTTTAGCAGCCCCATTAAACTAACTATGAGTATGACATGCGAATGGGAAAAGAAGTGAGTTTTTATTTGTCTGAATACTCAAAAGCTATACATGTAGTGGTAAATTTGAGACACATATTTATAAATGTGCATATTTTATTTTGAATTAAAGTGCAATCTACCTTATAAATACATATGTTCTTCCAGTGAATTAATGCACAAATTCATACTTTCAAACACAGAGATTATTTTGCTTTTATTGTTGTGTAATCACTTTTTGGCAAGGAACAAATATGATTGGCTCTGAGTTATCCAACAGGAACATGTAGTAAAATAAGATAGGACAGATTTTTGTAAACAGTCTTATATATTTGCCTTTTCCAATTCCAGATTAGAGAATCTTGTCCTTACCAGACAAACAGGGTGCACTTAGTCCACTTAATCTAGTAATACAGCACCATCTCAAGAGATTTTTTTTGTTTAGGATTTTCTGAAGATGGGAAAGAATCATGATTAACCTTGTAACTTGAAATGAAATTCTGTCTACTAAAACTTTAAGTTATACATAAATTAATGCAATAGCTAAAATTATTATACAGTGGGCTGTTAAGTAAACTTTCTCTTCCTTCTTATGGAAGTAGGTGGTGATAATCCTTGTTAATTATGAACAAAAGAATTCCCGATGATACTGTGTTTTCCTTGGCCTCTGAAGATACACTGCTCCACACTTCTTCTTTACTGGGGGTTAGCTAGACTCACAGAGATGGATTCTGATCTGTTCCTATGGGTAGTAAGATTTACCTCCACATAGGAAGGTTTGCAATTGTTCTGTCTTTCTAAGCAACAAATAGGTAACTCTAATTCTGGAGTTTAGATCTCAGGAGTTCATTATTGGTGTACAGCTAAGCCTCTCTCTCTTTGATAGCTATCAAGTGATCTCTAGCTACCTAACTTCTTAATCTATTTCTCAACTGGTCCTGAACTCAGGCAAAGAAAAAGATTTCCATTTATTAAGATCCATAAAATTCCAGCAATGAAAAAACACAAGTATTTTGTTTCGAGATACATAAATGTGTAATACAAATATAAAGATATCTCTGAAAATAATGTACTCTGACCTCAGGTAACACCAAGACCTTAATACCGTTCATGAAGTTGTGTTTCTTAAGCTGGATATCAGGCATACAAGTGTTTGTTAATTCATTCTTGGAAGTATTGCTGCATTTTTCTTTATCTAAGCTGAGCACTCTCACTCTATTTTCTTTCCTCTGCTGTTGGCAGTTCTCTGTCGGCCTGGGATGAAAGGAGGGTTTATATACAAGTTTTGGCAAGAAAGAGAATAGTTTCTTTCTTGATGTACACATTGAAAAATGGATTTTCCCTTGTTCAATACCATGAAATTTCCCCCATTAAAGAAGGCATAAGGCTATTAACTGTGTAACCTTTTAATAACTGATATTAAGAGTTTGGGGTCTACCCAAAAGCTGGATCTCCTCCTGCTTTTCTCCTTAACCTAACAAGCATATCAATATATCACATAGAATCAGGGTCATCATTGTTTCAGCAAGTTTGGAAGGGGTTCTAAGGTAATGTACCAGCACTTACGTGGTCCTTGAAAAAGATTAATCTCTTTAAATCATTCCCATAGCACAGATTCAAACAGCAGCCAAATGTAATAAGCTAATTATGGGTAAGATTCAAGTGTCATTCCTTATTAAATCAACGCTCTAAAAACCCTTCCTAAGTTTCCTAATCAGTAGACATGAACAATTAACATCTAATTAGTCATCCATCACCCTTGCTAAAAATGTTTTAAAAGAAAAATTAAAGAGATTTCTCTCATAAAGATTTCACTGTAAATGTGTAATAGTGTCCTTTTCCACTTACATATTCATCATTTGCTATCTAGCAGCCTACTTGCTAAGATGATTATTTTAAACATGAAATCTATTAATTGGGATACTCCAAGAATATTCAAGAATCCCATCATTTTATGGCTCTAAATGACTTTATTGACAATTAGTCTAACCAACTGACTTTCTTTTTTTTTTAATTTTTATTTATTTATTTATGATAGTTACAGAGAGAGAGAGAGGGAGGCAGAGACACAGGCAGAGGGAGAAGCAGGCTCCATGCACCGGGAGCCCGATGTGGGATTCGATCCCGGGTCTCCGGGATCACGCCCTGGGCCAAAGGCAGGCGCCAAACCGCTGCGCCACCCAGGGATCCCACCAACTGACTTTTTAAAGAAGGACACTGAGACTAACCAGGGTTTCACTTGTTGATAAAGCCACAGTTGCATAGAAGGCCAGATCTCAAGGCAATGTTCCATCTTTCCTTTATAGATTAAAAAAAATTCAACTTTCAACTTACTTCATAGGATTACCAAGTTCCTGTTATTATTTGAGTATAACTACTAAGAGCTCACCTCCATCTGGCTTTAGCAAATCTAAATAACTTAGTAGATACAAGCTAGGAACCCAGAGTCAGAGTGGCTGGGCTCAAATCCCTGTCTCAGCACTTATTAACTGTGTGGGTTTAGATTGGTTACTTAAAGTTTGTGTCCTTCCTTTCTTTTTTTTAAATATGTTTATTATTTAATCATGAGAGACACACAGAGAGAGAGAGAGAGAGAGAGAGGCAGAGGGAGAAGCAGGCTCCATGCAGGAAGCCCAACGTGGGACGCAATCCTGGGCCTCCAGGATCATGCCCTGGGCTGAAGGCAGCGCTAAACCACTGAGCCACCCAGGCTGCCCATGTCCTTCCTTTCTTATTCATGAAATGAAGATGATAACAATACTGATAATGACAATGATGACAATATTTACCCCAAAAGTGGGTTTCCGGATTAAATGAATTAACACTCTAAAATGCTTCAGCAATCTATGGAAAATTTAAGTGCTCATTAAATGTTACCTACTCAAAAATAGTATCTCCTAACTTTCTCATATTTCCTCCAAATTCATTTTCTAGAAAATAATATGTACACCAATCTATAACAGAATAAGACCACTGTTCAGATAGCCCAGTTCCTGAACTTTGTATGTTCTCGCCATATCTACCTAAGACCAATAGAGAAGATATAGTACCAGGAAAAGTGGAAATGCACTAAGTAAGGGAAGCAGAAAACAAGAAAAATTCAACTATTACATCGTTCCCAAACATTAGGTTGTTCTCATATTCATTCAGGCTTATAAAGTACCCTAGTACTGGCAAACAACCTCAGCATATACAAGATTTCAACAGCAGCAGCTTGATTAAGATACATTATTAAAGTGGAAAATTACAAAATAATTTAACTTGGAGCCTAGAATAAAGTTATAATGGATATCAAGAAACTCGGCAATACCAATTGCCTAGACTTGAAGGCATGCAGGGGGAAGGAGGCTCGGGTTTTATTCATTTATTTTTCACTGGCCCTGTGACAGGTCCCACCCTGGGGTTAATATATTTCTATTAAGCTTCTCAGCTTCCAGTGGTTCTAGGCATCCATAGGGTCTATAGTACAAACTGTAAATATAAAAACATAATCAGTATATAATGCTGTCTCTTCTTTCTTCCTATTGTTCCTTATTAAAATGAAGAATTCTATTTTCTTCAATAACAGTCTGGTATCTAAGAACTGTCCTTTGTGATTATGATCTATATAGCAAACTTACATATATTCAATATTCATGTTTTCTTCACATAGTAAACATTCCTTGAAGCTATATTAGGAATAGAACACTTCATAGCAGGTGTTGAGAGTTAGGTAAGGAAGAAGAAATGGCTCTTATCTTCTTGGACTTACATGTAGTTATTTACCATGTGACAAGTGCTCTGGTAGGAGGTCTCTCTTACTCTAGAATCTACATACTATCCAATATTTCTAATTTCTCCTGTATCTGAAATCTTTCCGTCTTTTCTGGACAATTATATTGTTCTTTAAATATGTTCAAGTCTCCTTGTATTAAAACATGTCACTTTATACTATTTCCCCTTTATAACTGAATTTCATAGATTTCTCTGCCCTCCCAATATCCAATTCTTTACAGTTTGTTCATCAATATTCAGAAAGCTGGCTTCACCTCATCCTTCTCCATCAAAATAAATGTCACTGCCTTTGTAAAGATCCCTGGTCATAAATCCAATGCACACTTTTCAATATGTATCTTTTTTTTTATCTCTGAGCAATATCCAATAAAGCACACTTTCTTTCAAAACATACTTTCTGTTTTTAAATATTATTTTTCTCTTACTAGTCTTATTGCTCTTTCACAAAATCTTTTGCAGCTGAGCATTCTTTACCAAGATATTAAATATTTGATTTTCTTAAAGCTCAAATATATATTTTTGTCACTCTACTACTATCCAATAGAAATATAATATGACTCATAAATGGCAAATGTATAATCTTAAATATTCTAGAAGCTACATAAAAAATGTAAAAATAAACAGATGAGACTAATTTTAATAATTCAATATATCCAAAATATTATCCCAACATGCAATCAATATAAACAGTTACCAATGAGATATTTTACATACTTTGTTTTGTACTAAATTTTCAAAATCTTGTGTACTTTTAACTTCAGAATAGCCATATCTCAAGTGCTAAAAGGTCCTATGTCATTAGTAGTTCCTGTATTGAATAGTATAGCTCTGGTCTTTAAAGAGTTGCATGATACCATATTTCACTATGGTTTTAATTACCACTTCAAAATCCAAACTCCAAAATATTTATGTCCAGCCCAGACCTCTTCTGAATTCTATATATTTTACTATATATTTGGCATCTCCCCTGAGGTGTCTCAAATTCTCAAATTCAATGTGCCTATGTTCAAAGGCATGATCTTCCCCTCCCAACTCAAACTTCCTCTATTATCCCTTCTCTTGATAATTACCACTATTATCTATATAGTTTTTTGCAAGGTAGAAACTTACCTATCTCAATAATTGCCTTCCATTTTAAGCCTTGATAATTTTACTTCCTTTGAAAAGCAATCTCATCACATCTTTCTTCTACTCAAGCCTGAACTAACATAATCTCTAGGATGCTACTAACTCCCTGGACAAGATCTGGTTCCTGATAATATGCTTCCTTAATTCTCTGATCTCTTCTTACGTAGCACTAATCACAATTTAAAATTAAAATGTGTTTTTTTAGGGGTGCCTGAGTGTCATAGTCAGCTGAGTCTGACTCTTGGATTTGGCTCAGGTCATGATCTCAGAGTCTTGAGGTTGAGTTCCAAACTGAGCTCCGTGCTCTGTGCAGTCTACTTGAGATTCTCTCTTCCTCTCCTTCTGCCCCTCCTGCTCATACTCTCTCTAAAGTAAATCTTTAAGAAAGTAAAATAAAATAAAATACAATTTTTATTATCTTGTTAATTTACTAACAAATTATGAAATTATAAATTTAACAAGCAAGAACCATGCCTGTTTTGCTCACAGTTGTATTGCATGATACTTAACAGGTATCTGGTATATCATAGGTACTTGATAAACATGTGTTAAATAACGTGCACCTAATCCAGTATTAGAGGGTCAGGAAAAATCAGAAAATAATATCTTTTTTACAGGGATGGATTTACCATAAAGCAATTTGGTCTTATCTAAGTTAAAAGTGCATTTGTCTTCTATCTAAATCTTCCTTCTAGGAAAGTCCACCATAGAAATACCCACATTAGGGGATCCCTGGGTGGCTCAGTGGTTTAGCACTGCCTTTGGCCCAGGGCGTGATCCTGGAGTACTGGGATCGAGTCCCACATCAGGCTCCCTGCATGGAGCCTGCTTCTCCCTCTGCCTGTGTCTTTGCCCCTCTCTCTCTCTCTCTCTAATAAATAAATAAATAAATAAATAAATAAATAAATAAATAAAATCTTTTTTAGAAAGAAAGAAAGAAATACCTATGTTGGTATAGAGTAGAAATTATTCACATTACTTCTGTGAATGTTTTTTGCCAGGATAACCATTTTACTTCTATTATGTTACTTAATCTCCCTAACAACTCTGTGGGAAAATATTCACAATTTTTGAATAAATATTCAAAAAAATATGGTCCAAAGAAGTTAAATAGCTGACTCAGTTCACATACTAAGTAAAGTAGTGGGGCCACTAATTGACTCAGGCCATTAGATTTCAGAAACCTAATTTTTTAAACCACTAATCTACACTCCCTCTTGTCATATATAATATTAAACATTTTCCAACTGAAATTTCCACAAGTAGGAAAACGATTAAATGTTGTATGCTATATCCATGCTATGGAAAAAATATGGTGACATAATATAAAAAAATACAAATGGGAATAACACAGAAACATCAGATCCACAGTAACATTTCAAACACATGTCGCTAAGTGTAGAAAGTAAGTTGCACACAAACTGAAGTATGGAGGCAGAATTTTGGCCTTCATGTTCACCTCTGCCTGGTGTTAATCCCACAAATATGTTTCCTTACATGGCAAAAGGGACTTTGCAGATGTAATGAGTACATCAAATCAGTTGTCCTTAAAACAAAGTGATTACTCCGAATTTTCCATGTGGGTCCAATGTCAAAAAAAAGAAAAAATCCTCTTAAAGGCAGAGCTTTTTCTTGGCTGAGGGTAGAAGAGAAGTCAGAGATATTGAAAGCATGAGAAGAACTTGACATACTGTTGCTGCCCTAAAGTTAGAGGGGCCATATCAAAGGATATGGCAGCCTCCAGTAGTTGAGGACAGTTCTTGGCCAACGGCCAGCAAGGAAGCAAGGATTGGACATCTATAGCTGAACTGGGTTCTGCCAACAGTCTAAGTAAGCACAGAAGCAGAGTCTTTCTTCAAGCCTCCATGTAAGAGCGAGGCCTGGCCAACATCTTCATTCCAGCCTTGTGAAACCAAAAATTTAGAAACTAGTTGAGCCTTGCCAGATCTACGTAAGTGTGAGCTGATAAATGTGTGCTGTTATAAGCCACTATATTTGTGGCAATTTATTATGCAGCAATAAAAAATTAATACAACATGCAGTATGATCCTTTTTTTCATTATCTATGTGTTCATAAGAAGGTTTATGAATGCACAGGAATAGGACTGGAAAGGTAAACACAATATTGAAAATATATTTAATTCTAGAAAGTCCTGAGATTGCAGGAAGCAGATAGTGGTCTTCTTATTTATTTGTTTGTTTGTTTGTTTGTTTGTTTTTGGTCTTCACATTTAATTCCATATAGGTGTTTATTAGTTGACTCCCTAATCAGCATGATGCATTTTTGTATGTATTATTTCAAAACAACAAAAGACAATGCTTAAAAATATGATTTCCATTGAATTGGAAATCAATGATGGTGTGCTCTTCCAAACTGGTATTCTAAAATCAATCAAGATGCACAATATCATCAGTCAGTTCCTAGACACTAAAACAAACCAAGCTGAAAGAATTGCCCAAGGATTCATGGTTCAAAATAACTGAATGATGAACAGTTATAGAAATCTGTTCCAGTTGGCCTCAATACTCTTTCTGCTTGTTAAAGTACAGTCATGACCCCATGAGCCCAGTGCTTTTTTGCAAACCTACATAATCTGGACACTTATGAAACAAAATAAGAACTATCATCTTTAATCCTCCCCCTCACCTACAATTGAAAACTACCCTAACAAGATTGCTTAAAATTTGACCAATATATCAGTGAGAGAATCCATGGCAACATGACTTAAAGGCTATGGAAGCAAAGCAATTTCTACTTATGGAATCAGCCAGCCCTAAAAAGCCCCTTTCTCTCTCTTTCCCTCTCTCTTTCCCTAAATTTCTCCCTCCTTTTCTTCCCTTCTGTTTTTGGTGAATCATTTTCCTAACCATCTGAATAAATTCAAAACTTTTTTTATAGAAAACCAATAAAATTTTATAGAATTTAAAGAAGTAAAATATACATTTTTGGTATGGTTATGAAATTCACAGGATCCTATAGAGTTTATAAAAGTTAGTTCTTTTATTGTTAGTCATTTTCTCCAAGCATTCTAACATTTCAACTTCAACATCAAATATCCACTGCTTTTCAGTCAAAATCAGCCAACTGTAATTTGAGACATTTTCTATAATTTAGCTTATTCATATTTTAGAAAATCTCATGAGTAGAAAATATATGACTTAGAAAAAAATGGACCTGCAGCAATTTGGTAATTACATTTTTTCAGCACAAAATGCAGATCTATGCTCTTCACATAAAACATAATGGGTGTTTAGAAGTCAAGGAGTCCACGGAGACACTACAAGGACTAAATATATTATCCTTAAAAACTAATTCTGTCATTTATGATTCATAGCCAACTCCTTAAGTAAAGTTACAGATTTTCAAATTATCCCATTGAGAGAGATAGAAGAGGAGAAAAGAAAAGGCCAGACTCACATCTGTC